>NW_023217416.1:0-634 GCF_002007445.2 Ailuropoda melanoleuca
CTATCTGCCTTGTGGCCCAGAGGGCCGCTGGCGTGTGGAGCTTGGGAGGACTGTGCCAGTCACTCCCTCCTGGTCTTGGGTCACTGGATGGCAGCCAGGTGGCCTGAGGATTTGGCCTGTTTTCTGTTTACATTTTCTTGATTTTCCTCTGACCCCCTAAGGCCCTGCTTTGCACTCACTGACCATTACTGTTACTGATGTGTTTCCCCTTGGAAGACATGTGGCCTCTCAGAAACGTTCTCTAGAGACTGTTTCATAACCTGGCACGTGGGAGAGACCCTGAAGCCTGCTGGATGCGTTGCACCTGCCTCGCCGTAGACAGAGGCGGCTGTGTGTTCTACTTACCTGAAATGTGCTTCTGGCACTCAGCTTTCTGTGCGGGGTTGGTCCCTCTTTTCAGAACGTGAAGCTGTTCGCGTTCTGCCAAGGGCAGGTTTTCTTTGCAGTCTCACCCTGTAGACTCGCTGGCTGTTCTGCTGTGAGCTGATGAAGACGGGGCCCTGATGCCGAATGAGATGCTGTGGGAGCAGGGGCTGTTCAGAGTTCACGCCGCTCTCCCCAAACCCAGGGCCCTGCTGGCGCACTAGTTCTGTGGTCTTTTTAGTCATATGGACGCTCTTCCTGTTCTGTGGAA
>NW_023217417.1:0-634 GCF_002007445.2 Ailuropoda melanoleuca
CAGAAATAAATCTTTTAATGGATATTCAAATTTGGTATGACGTTTACACACGCTCTGGACTCAGGTATGATTTCCCCCAATGTAAAAGGCACCGGAATGTTCTCTGAGTGGTTTTGTTTTTGGCATGGGTGGCTGTTGTAGGTAGTGTTCACTTGGTCAGTAGACTTCACAACAGACATTTGTGGTGTGTAGGGAGCTCCGACGTACAACATTCTCTTTGAGGGATGAGGGAACATGGCGGGCAGGGAAGAGGTGGGGCTGCCATGCAGTTGCCACCACTGATCCCAGGGGGCTACATAGCTGGGATGGCCCTTCAGACACATCCAGTCTTGTGCCAAGGGGTTGGGCCTTCATACCTCCACATTGGCCGGCCATAAGATGAGGGCTGCCCCTCAGGAAGGGGTGTGACCTTGGTGAGGTGGCTTCATCATCTGTGGAAAATTCCAGAGAGCAGCTGAGCTGGGAGTCATCAGCCACACGTAGGTTTCCAACACTGGGCAGGGAATGCCTAGGACCGAGCAGGCTGTGGACCGCAAGCCACTTGTGCCCATTTCAGCAGCGAGAACGTGGTGTACTCCTTCTCCTCCTTGTTCCTAAGAGGGAAATGTATTTTGGTAACAATAGCAATAAATAA
>NW_023217418.1:0-634 GCF_002007445.2 Ailuropoda melanoleuca
TTTGATCCAATGAATTCTCTAACTTGTGATCCTTTTGAGGATTTAAACAATGAAATCATTCCAGAAAATATCTGTGTGCAATTATTTAGGTTCAGGCTCTTGAAATAATTATGTATCCTGTTCCTCTTATTTAGCAGTATGGTCATGGCATGTGCTCAATGTGTACTTAAAAAGAGGTTTTTCTAAATCTATTTCCTCCCAACATGAGTTAATGCATTAGATTAAGGAAAGAAACCCTGGGGCTCCTCCGAAGTGCCTCCGTGCCATCTCGAAAGGAGTTGCCACCATCCTCTACTCTCTAGAATAACTTTTATCTGTCTTGTATAATAGAGAAAACATGACTTTCTTAGAAAGTGGCTAAAAGCAATATTTTGTTAAAAGAAAAATTTGGAAACCAGTAGGTTAATGTATTGTGGAGACACTACTTCCTTTTAAATGTAAACGTATTTACCTACAAACCACAATATAGAGAAAAATAATCACTTATAAAGTATATCAGTGCAAACACGTTTACATAGTTGGCATGCCATTTCCAAACAGGAGGACTGTTATTTAGAAAATTAAACATACACATGAGGGCTTCTGGAGCACAGAAACTGGAAAACGTCTAGTTCATGGCATAATTCTTTAAAAA
>NW_023217419.1:0-634 GCF_002007445.2 Ailuropoda melanoleuca
GGAACCCTATAGAGCACCTGTCATCTCTGTCACAGGCCATGAACACTACTCAAGAGGTTTGCTGAGCTTTGACCAATGGGATGAATAAGTTCCCACCATTGAAAAAATTGCCATCCTTACATCTCTGTGCCCAGATTTAGAGTCCTGGAAGACAGTGCAATTGGCCCAGCTTGGTCTCATGCTGACCTGCTGGCCTAAGGGAGGGTAGCCCTCCTACCCTGATACTTCCCAGATGGCACACAATGGGGGGAGGGGAAATACCCCAAAAGGAAGCACACCCGCCAAATCCCGTGAGATCTGGATGAAAACAAGGGAGGATGTGGGAGCCCACGCACACTCCTCTGGCCACGGGTAGGAACTGGAGTCCCTAAGTGAAAGAGTCCCGGTCCTTCAAGGCCAAGCAAATGATCTGTTGATCGAAGAAGATTTAGAGGTGACAGGAGAAATGAGGAAGGTCCCCACAGAGACCCACTTTGTTTCCATAGAACAGGGGTTGTCAGACTATGGCCTGCACACTGATGCCCATTTGTATGAGGAAAGGTTCCCTGGAACACAGCCATGCTCATTCACTTCCATATGGCCTGTGGCTGTTTCCACATGACAACAGCAGATTTGAGTATGCGTGACAGAGACC
>NW_023217420.1:0-634 GCF_002007445.2 Ailuropoda melanoleuca
AGAGGAATGTCTCGCTTTGTCTGTCGGAGCTGCTGTAACAAATACCACAGACTAGGTGGCTTATAAACAACAGAAATTTATTGCTCACAGTTCTGGGGACTGGGAGTCCAAGGCCAGGGTGGCAGCGTGCATGAGGGCCCTCTTCTGGGTCACAGTCTTTTTGTTTTCCTCACATGGTGGAAGGTGCTGGGGAGCTCTGTGGGATCTCTTTTAAAGAGAACTAATCCCATTCATGAGGTCTCCACCCTCATGACCTAATCACCACCTCGAGACCCTTCCTATGAACACCACTATCTTTGGGGTTTAGGACTTCAATATATGAATTTTGGGGAGACACAACTTTCAAACCATAGTAAGGAAGGAATGCTAGTTTTTAATCTTAAGTCAGATCCTTTGCTAGTAACTCCAAACTGCACAGGAAAAAACATTCATTTATTGAAACGTGCATCCTATAAGGACTAATTTTTTTAGCTGAATTAAATGAATGCACAACAATGTAGAAAAATTTCAGACTCAGGCTACTGACACGAAGACAAAGCTCACAAGAGACTGAGGTAGACAACGAGATGCCAGTTCATTTATTGGCAATGTCTGTGAGAGGGACCAGAGATGCATGTTAGACTTTCCATTCTAT
>NW_023217421.1:0-634 GCF_002007445.2 Ailuropoda melanoleuca
AGCTCAGATTGACGCTATCTTCATGCAAGACATGCAGACGTGGTGGTAAGAGTGACACTTACTCTTTTTACGATGGCCAGAACATCCTTATCTTTTTCTTGGCAGAGGAGCTTCCTCACACACATCTCTAACTGCTGAAGCAGATGCTTATCTGCCGGGATCTTCAGGGTAGACTTCACTTTGGGCAACAAGCAGCAAAGTTTCATTCTATAATAGATTAAATAGTGTTTGCTTTTGAACGCACTTAATAACTAAGAATAATAGTAACATGAAATTGAGAGAAAATTCAAACCCCAGATAGCCTGGGAGTTTATCTATCATGTAGCAAATGTTTATGGAGTGCCTGTGATGAGTCAAGCATGCATTATTCTGGGTGCGGAGACACAACAGTGAATAAAACCAACAAATCCTCTGCTTTCGTGGAGCTTACACTGTAGGATGGGGCAGGGATGAAAGAATAAGGAAATAAGTAAAATGTCCAGCAGACAGTGCTGAGTGCTGTGGAGAAAAAGAAAGCAGGGAAAGATGAGGGAGTACCAGAGGAGGGGCGTTACAGTTCCAAAACACGTGGTCAGAGAGGGTTTCAGTGAAGGTTTCACTGAAAAGATATTATTTAAGCAAATACTTAAAGAAA
>NW_023217422.1:0-634 GCF_002007445.2 Ailuropoda melanoleuca
CAAAGATTTAGAGAAAAAATAGTACCAATTTTATGAAACACTCTCAGGAAATATAGAAGAGGGAGATGTTCCCCCAACTCATTTGGTGAAGTGAATAATTCCTTAACAACAAAATCTCAGAAAGATTTTGCAAAAATAAAGAAGGCAACTTTCCTCACAATACAAGGCATAAATTTCTTTTAAAAGATTTTATTTATTTATTTGATACAGCGAGACAGACCACAAGCAGGGAGAGCAGCAGGCAGAGGGAGAGGGAGAAGCAGACTCCTGCTGAGCAAGGAGCCTGACGCGGGGCTCCATCCCAGGACCCTAGGATTATGACCTGAGCCAAAGGCAGACACTTAACCTGCTGAGCCACCCCCGTGCCCCTAGGCACAAATCTGTCATAAAGGATTGGCAAATTGAGCCCAGCAATATATGTGATGCTTTGGTAGGTTTTATCCCAGAAAAGCAAAGTTGATTAACACTTGAAAATCCGCCACCGTAGTTCATCAACTCGTGGGGAATGACCTGCCAATTCCCCACGGCACTCACAGCTGCTTGTGGGACAACAGCTACACTTTGAAATCCTGAAAAACGTACTAATCCAGCCTATTGCAAGTTCATTTAGTAAAAGGGATCTATGGAGAAACTT
>NW_023217423.1:0-811 GCF_002007445.2 Ailuropoda melanoleuca
TCTTCTGCCCATTTTATGATTTATTTGTTTCTCACGTATTGAGTTTGAGAAGTTCTTTGTAGATCTTGGATGACAGCCTTTTATCTGTAGTGTCATTTGCAAATATATTCTCCCATTCCGTGGGCTACCTCTTAGTTTTTTTGACTGTTTCCTTGGCTGTGCAGAAGNTTCCTTGGCTGTGCAGAAGCTCTTTATCCTGATAAAGTCCCATAAGTTCATTTTATCTTTTATTTCTCTTGCCTTTGGCGATGTGTCGTGAAAAAGGTTGCTCTGGCCGATGTCATAGAAGTTGTTGCCTATGTTCTCCTCTAGAATTTTGATGGATTCCTGTCTCACATTGAGGTCTTTCATCCATTTGGAGTTTATTTTTGTGTATGGTGTGAGAGAGTGGTCAAGTTTCATTCTTTTGCATGTAGCTGTCCAATTTTCCCAGCACCATTTATTGAAGAAAGAGACTTTTTTCCACTGGATGTTTTTTCCAGCATTATCAAAGATTTTTAGCCCAAAGAGCCGAGGGTCCATTTCTGGGTTCTCTATTCTGTTCCATTGGTCTATGTGTCTGTTTTTGTGCCAGTACCATGCTGTCTTTGTGATCACAGCTTTGTAGTACAGCTCGAAATCCGGCATTGTGATGCCCCCAGCTTTGTTTTTCCTTTTCAACAGTTCCTTGGAGATTCGGGGCCTTTTCTGGTTCCATACAAATTTAAGGACTATTTGTTACAGTTCCTTGAAAAATGTCATCGGTATTTTGATCAGGATAGCATTGAAAGTGTAGATTGCTCTGGATAGCATGGACATTTTAACTATGTTA
>NW_023217424.1:0-634 GCF_002007445.2 Ailuropoda melanoleuca
GATCCCATAACGCCGGGACCACGCCCCGAGCCGAAGGCAGACGCCCAACCGCTGTGCCACCCAGGCGCCCCGAGCTAAGAGTTCTAACAGCACTAACCTCATTGATTCCTTGTAGCTACTTTGGATGACAGGACTATCCCCATTTTACAGGTTGGGTAAAGTGAGGCTCAGAGAGCCAAAGGGACTTGCAGAGGCAAGTAGAGGCCCTGGGTCTTGAACCCAGGACTGTCTGTGCCACATGGTCCCCGAGTCTTCCTTCCTCCAGGGGGAAATCCCTTTGTTGCCCTAAGTGCTGTTTGAGGTTCATAGGTTGGGGTCCGGCCCCACGGGTGCTGCCTCTGGACCCCCTCCAGCTTGGCCACAGCCCCTCACAGGGAGGGCCGGAACAGACTCCTTCCGGGACCCTGCAGCCTGCACTGGCACCTGGAGGCCTCTCTGCTTGCCGCCTCCCTCCCCCCATGGCTGGCGCGCCTCGCCTTTGGGCGTGTGGCCACAATTTGGGAAAAAACTTCCCCTCTTCTTGGTATCAGATTTCAGATTTTCCCTCGCAGTTTCCTGCCTTGGCTTCTGGCAGGAGCCCTTGGCCCACAGACAGCAGGCACCTCCCAGCCTCTCTCCTGCGGGAGACGCAGAG
>NW_023217425.1:0-634 GCF_002007445.2 Ailuropoda melanoleuca
CCACCCGGGCGCCCCTATATGGATTTCTTAAGAGAGATTATGGAAAACCTTTCATTTGTCTGCTGTCTCCCTACTTGTAAAATTGTATGCATTAGGCTCTCTTTTCCTGACAAATTGTAATGCCTGCTGTAAAAAGACTGTGCTCCAATACATAAAACATTTAGATAGTAACAGGATTAATGAGCAGTTTAGCTTGGGATCATATTTAATTTTTCCCCCCAGTGATCTTTACCAATTGTGTTGTGTTGAACATCCTCTCCCACTGATACACTGTCTCAGGGGTATCTCTTCCAGACTAGATGACTTCAGCATCACTTGGTTGTTCAAACAGTATCATTCTAGTTTCCAAAATGTTAGCTCTATTCAAGTTTTATTCTCATACAATCTCAGGGTTGGCTTCACAGTCATGTGATCCCTGCGGTCACACAGGGCCATATATGATCCTTCCCCTGTCACCATCTTGAGATTCTTAATACTTCTGAACAAGGGGCCCAGTGTTTTCATTTTGCATTGGGCCCAGAAATTATATCACTAGTCCTGCATATTCTATTCAAGCTCTTATATCCCTAGTGTAGGGTAGACTTGGGCCTCTGGGGGTCTTAGGATTAGGGGTTCAGTTTGTCCTCTCCCACAC
>NW_023217426.1:0-4742 GCF_002007445.2 Ailuropoda melanoleuca
TAGAGGAACTGCACTTCTTGCTGACCGACCATGAAGCCTGGAGGAGATTTGTGGCTGAGGCTACGTTGTCCAGGTAACGCCCGGGGACTCCACAGGATGGTCACCCAGGTCTCTGCGGGGCAGTATCCTGGGGTTGGGCTTGAGTATGCTCCTTCTCAAGAGTCCATGAGGAATACGTCTTCCCTGACATTTGTTGGCAGTGAATGGACTCGGATTGAGAAGAGGCGAAACCTGCAGAGGGCAGGTGATGGGACCTTTGCCTTAACCCAAAGCAGACCTGTCTCTGCCTTGGTCTCTTCATCTGCTCATTTTATCATGAGGAAACGAAGATAATGCATGGAAAGGGCTTAGCATAGTGACTGGCACATAGTAGGTGCTCAGTTCATGTTAACTTTGTAGGAGATTGCCGAGAAGAGACAGGGGCCAAGGGTCTTCTTTCTGGAGATGAGGGCCAAGCACGGCTTCCTCTGGGACAAGTGCGAAGAACACTGGCACCTCAGTCTCTGAACCTGGGGATTCGGACTAGAGCCTTCCCTCCCCGTCTAATGAGTTCTAGGAACATGCAGGATCCTGCTGGCTCATGAGGTGGAGAGCCCGGAGTGGAATTGGACTGACCTGGCTTGGATCCTGACTCTATCTCTGCCCAGCCCAGGGGCTCTGGAGCTGGATGTCTTGGAGTCTCAGATTTGTCATTTATTCAATGGAAACAGTAATTCAATTTGATAAGATTGTGGCTAAGGCCTTAGTGTGAATGCGAGGTCAAAGGTGAGGATCCAAGTGCAGTCATCCTGTCCAAAGGCCCAGGAGACCTGGACCAGGGCCAAGCTGGTGGTCAGGATAGACCAGGGAGGGTGGGGTCTAGGTTGGAGGACTAGGTAGGCTTGGAGAGTAGGGCCGGACTGAATGACGCTCTAAGACACAAACGTGAGGAGACCAGGGACCTAGGAGAGGTCCTGTGAATGAGAGCGTGGACATTTCTTCCTTCCCTTCTTTATCTCCTCACCACCAGGCATATAGGGTCATGAGGGGGTGTCTCCTCCATACCTTGTCTAGTTGCTGGCGGGTCTTGACTACCATTTGGAAGCCCCTTCTCTTCTACATAGAGCAGCCCCAGACCAATAATAGAATGAGGTGTGTGGCTTTGTGACAACTTCCAGCTCCACAGGAGGCCGCAGCCAATTCCGTACTCTTTGGGGGATTCTGAGCCTCAGAGGTCCCCACCAAAGCTACTTCCTCCACTAGCTTGCTGAAATGCAGGTCATTTCCGGTTTAGTGATTCATATAGGAGGTTTCCAAAGTCTCTTGCATCTTTAAAAGATGTTGGAAAGTTGCACATGGCGTTGGGGTACCAGCTAGGTGTGAATTAGGCTGGTGACACCTGTGAGGTCGGGGTGCTGGGTGGTGGCTCGGGAGTCCATGCCGTGAGCTGGAAAGTCTGAGGGGATGCAAGGTAGTGGGTGTCCTTCCTGACAGTCAGTTGGGGCAGTGGCTGGGCCCCAGCAGAGGGCATCGGGCTGGGGGAGAGAACGGGTGCCAAGCAAGATGCTCGTTAAGGTGCCTTCCTACTGTGAGGTTTTGTTTTCTTAAATTCTAAGTGCCCAGAGTTAGCCAAACTGCAAAGTCTGAAAGCACAATCCCTAAGACTGCCTTTACTGTTGGGACCCACTGCAAATTGGGGGACGTCCCCAAAACACCCTGTAATTGGATGATTCCCTGGAAGCACTCACTGAGCTCAGCGAGAGCTGTCACTCTCAGGTACGCTGTGTTACAGGGAAGGATAGAGGTTCCCATCAGCCACAGAGAGAGACACTTGGGGCAGAGTCTGTGAGGGTTTCCAGTGCAAAGATTCCGTTGTCCTCAGGAGGCCTTACTGTCCTGCATTCAGTGTGTGACAATGCACCTGGAGCATTGCCTACCAGGGAAGCCACACTGTGAAAGTATAAATAATGATTGTGACACTTATTAAAATGGTAAAGAAGATTTAATTCATGCCCTGGGTGTTTGGAGTGTTGTCATAGGGGAGAGAGTTTGGGCTCAACTCGGAATAGAATGAGGACAGCTAGGAATTTATAGCCATGGGGCAGGGCAGGGTCAGAGGATGTTTAAGTCACTAAGAGGAGACATCAAGGTGGGGATTCTTGCTAACATGACCCAGCTGGGTTCTTCCTAAGACAGGTCAAGGAGTTCCACGTCGAAGGTGGGATTTGATCAGATGTCCACGGTGATACGTATGAAGAGTTTGTGGATTCTCAGTAAGCTGACCTAACAGGGTTCTTGCTAAGACTGGGCAGACAGGCTGTCAAGGACAGAGCACAGAAGACCAAGGTCACGGCCTAGTCAAGAGGAGGGCTCAGAAGGGCCCAGATAACATTGGTCAAGGAGAGAGTCTTTTTTAGCCCATGCTCAGTGTACGGTTTTATTAGGGCTCAGTCACATGCTCCTCGAATGGCTGACCTGTCGTCCTCAGCTCCCCCTGGAGGTCACACTAAGGAGTTTCCAGTTCCTCCTTAGGTCAGAACTGACAGCACATGACCCAAAGCCCCCATCCTACATCACCTCTCACTCTGGCCAGTGGCCAAAGGCCAGGCGAAAGAAGACAGTCCTATGATTCTAGGACCCTTGACATCCTAGGTGGGGCCTAGCAATCACTTTGCAATGCCAAGGGCAAAGGGCAGACCTCTGTGTGGATGAGGTTAGTCCTTCAGTACACATGAAGATTCTCCAAATGAAGGTTTTTCTGCTCCCACCCCACGTCCCTTTGTTCATCTACGGAGTTCGCAGGCTACAAACACAGTGGTCCTGACTGTGAGGACCTGTCCTTGACTGGGAATCATCTTCATTCAGTACTCACCACTCAAGAGCTTCCTAAGTTGACATGGACTGACTTAGTCCCTGATGGACCGTGTGTGACGGAACATGAGCAATGTACAGAGTGTGTTTAACTTTGCAAGAAAATGTCCTTACATTTGTAAAATTCTTCTCCATTTGATTTACAGTAAACGTTCTGTGGTTTATGTAGGATCGATGGAAGGAAGCCCCCTTTACAGATCAGCTTGCCTTAATCACTTGACCTTCACTGTTGCAGGGAGGAGGCAGATGCAGTCCGTGAAGGTCTGGACAAGCTGGATATGGAGGCCAAAGACCAGCTGGCTAGGGAGAGAGGTTTTTGAGTGAGTTTCCCCAGTTGAAAGTGGAGTTTGAGGAGCGTATAAGAAAGCTCCGCGAGCTCGCAGATAATGTTGACAGACTACACAAGAACTGCACCCGCTCCAAGAAGGTAGCCGGCTCTGCTGGCGTTGTGTCTGGTGTCCTGACATGCGTTGGTCTGGGTCTGGCACCTTTCACGGCAGGGGCCAGTCTGACACTCTCGGCAGTTGGAGCGGGGCTGGGAGCAGTATCCGCTGTGACCCACGTGTCCACCAGCTTCTTGGAAGACTCAAAGGTGTCGTCTGCAAAAGCCGAAGCCAGTCGCCTGAAATCCCTTGGCAGTGACAAAGAGAAGATCATTGCAAAGGTTCTCCATCACAGCGAACCCCAAATTTCTTCCTTAGCAGGCACTTGCGATCAAGAATTACAAAACATTGCAAGGAATGTTCGTGCCCTCAGGGTAGCTTATGTCCATGCCAGGCGCCTCATGATACGGAGAGACTCAGATAGAGCCATTGCTCCATTAATGAGCAGATCCCAGTTCACGGGTAGGGCTACCTCTGGTCTCTCCCTTCTGATGGATATGCTAGACTTTGTGAGAAACTCAGAGGGGGCAAAGACAGAGTCAGCTGAAGAGATGAAGCGGCAGGCCCAGGAGCTAGAGAGCAAGTTGGAGGAGCTCAGCAAGATCCATGAGAGTCTGATGGAGGGCTCGATTCCATGACCCCAGAGCAGGTCAGGGAGCAGGGACATGTGTGGGACAAAGACATGGAGGTACCTTATTAGAGGGGAAAAGGGCAAAATAAAGTTTTTGGGATGGAGTGTTGAGGAGTTGGGCATTTCTGTAGCTGAGCCCAGGGAGGGAGGGGTGCATGCAGATGGCGTGGGGGTAGGGGTGGATATCAAAAGAAGAAGGAACATGGAACCTGGAATATGGAGGGAGGGGGCCGGAGAGAGAGGGGAATGGATTGAAGAGGACACAGGGGACATGTTCAAGAGAGGTGTGGAGGAAGAAGCAATGGGAAGGCCAGGAATAATAAAGTTAGAATTGTAGGAATATGCGAGAAGACAGTGGGTTTGATTTTTCCATCTTAATACAAGGTTCTTAGCCTTCCTGAAGTTGACATTGCTACTCAGGGCCGGATTTGACCACCGATCGGAGCAAAGACAAATAGGCTGGTCCAATGGGTGATGCTGGTAGACTGGTCACAAGTGACCCAGATCCGTGACTCCCCTTCCACGTCCCAGGAGCGATCGGGTGCTATCATCATGGATGCAATCCCCTTAGATGTGTCTGCCAACCACTCTGATGACTTCAGAAGTCCCCATTGTCCTATGTACAGTTTGCAGCCCCTACTCCCCACCCCCGCAAACTGTCCATAGACAGAGGGAGAAGCGGGAGGTGGGGTCCCTGCTCTGAAACACCCGTCCCCAGGGGATGGAGACACTGGGCGGGGTGCCGGTTGTGCACCCCCGTCAGCTGACTCTCCCAGCCTCCACCTGGTGATGTCAGGGCGTCTGCCGGACACCTCCCTCAGCAGTGAGAGGGGGACTTGCCCACTGAGGCGGGATTGCCTTCACAGTGCGCTGAGTGG
>NW_023217427.1:0-634 GCF_002007445.2 Ailuropoda melanoleuca
TTTTTTTTTAGTATCATATAAATGCAACTTTGAACACCCTCATATAAACATATATTGTATTATATGTATAGGTCAGTGTTTTCGCTAAATAATATCTACAGTGGAGATCAGCACTTGTGGACAGAAATATGTACATGGTACCCATCCCTGCATACATACATATATACAGGCATCGGTCCGTGCAATGTAAAATATAAACTATTCATTGAAATAAATTCCATATACGTATTTCAAAAAGTTAAAAATAATTTTGGAGTGTGACATTAGAATCTAAGGACTTCCACATGTACCATGTAACATAAACTTAGCATCATGATGGCTTTTCAGTATTGATTAAAAATACTTGAAATACAAGACTAAAGAGATAAAAAGCTTTATAGGAAAATAAGAATCGATTTTTAATACACACCATTGTTATGCAGGACTGGTTCTAATGTGTATTGATGAAAAACTCTTTAAGAATAACTCTTTGATAAGAAGTCTCTCTTCTTTATAGAAGTTTTAAGATTATTGTTCAGAACTCAAGTTGATAATTAGGCTGATTCCCTCTGTGCTAAATGAGAATGGAACATAAGAGCTAGGAAGATCGGTAGGAGAAGAAAGGGATAAAGAAAGGGGGGGTAATCAGAAGGGG
>NW_023217428.1:0-634 GCF_002007445.2 Ailuropoda melanoleuca
CAGCAACTGACACATGTCAACTAGCATGTATGAATTCTTTCGAGGGCAAATTCTTTCCAAAGTGGCTGTGACGGTAGTAAGACAGGCCCTCTTACATTGTATGTCCGTGTTTGCTGGGTGCTGGGCACTGACCTAAATGCTTCGCATGCTTATTTAACCCATACAGCATCCGCCTGGAGCCTGTGACGTTTGTCTTGTCATTTGCAGATGAAGGGATGCAAGGGTAGAGAAGGCAAATGGCTTACCTCATGTTACCCGTTTGGTAGCTGGTAAAGCTGGGATTGCAGTCCAAGCCAAAGGCCTCCAGGAGCTGTGTTCCCACCTTTTGCACCAATCGTAGTTCACACACAATGAACAGACGTGTGTGGCAGAGGCTGTATGAGGCTCTTTCTGTGCATTCTTGTGGGGTTTTTTGTTTGTTCGTTTGTTTTTTTAATTCTCACAATAGCCTTATAGGCTGTGGGCACTACTCTTACTCCCAATCTACAGACAAGCAAACTGAGGGTTAAGACTTTAGGGATGTTGGGGGCGCCTGGGTGGCACAGCAGTTAAGCATCTGCCTACGGCTCAGGGCGTGATCCCGGCGTTCTGGGATCAAGCCCCACATCAGGCTCCTCCGCTGGGAGCCTGCTTC
>NW_023217429.1:0-634 GCF_002007445.2 Ailuropoda melanoleuca
GTTTGCCGTCAGGACGCAGGTGTTGTGAAAACCACCGCTAATTCAAAGCAAAAATGGGAAAGGAAAAGACTCACATCAACATCGTCGTAATCGGACACGTAGATTCCGGCAAGTCCACCACAACCGGCCACCTGATCTACAAATGTGGTGGAATCGACAAGCGAACCATCGAAAAGTTTGAGAAGGAGGCTGCTGAGATGGGAAAGGGCTCCTTCAAGTACGCCTGGGTCTTAGACAAACTGAAAGCTGAGCGTGAGCGTGGTATCACTATTGACATCTCCCTGTGGAAATTCGAGACCAGCAAATACTATGTGACCATCATTGATGCCCCAGGACACAGAGACTTCATCAAAAACATGATTACAGGCACATCCCAGGCTGACTGTGCTGTCCTGATTGTTGCTGCTGGTGTTGGTGAATTTGAAGCTGGTATCTCCAAGAACGGGCAGACCCGCGAGCATGCTCTTCTGGCTTACACCCTGGGTGTGAAACAGCTGATTGTTGGTGTCAACAAAATGGATTCCACCGAGCCACCATACAGTCAGAAGAGATACGAGGAAATCGTTAAGGAAGTCAGCACCTACATTAAGAAAATTGGCTACAACCCTGACACAGTAGCATTTGTGCCAATTTC
>NW_023217430.1:0-634 GCF_002007445.2 Ailuropoda melanoleuca
CCAAAACCACAAGATTCTTCAAAGAGTACACAGGCAGTAACTTCTTTGACAGTAGCCATAGCAACTTTTTTTAGACATGCCTCATGAGGCAAGGAAAACAAAGGCAAAAATAAACTATTGAGACTTCATCAAAATAAAAAGCTTCTGCACAGTGAAGGAAACAGTCAACAAAACTGAAAGGCAATCTACTGAATGGGAGAAGATATTTGCAAATGACATATCCCACGAAGGGTTAGTATCTGAAATGAAAAAAAGAACTTACAAAACTCAACCTCCAAAAAACAAATAATCCAACTAAAAAAATGGGCAGAAAGCATGAATAGACATTTCTCTGAAGAAGACATTCAGTTGGCCAACAGACACGTGAAAAGAGACTCAATATCACTCATCATCAGGGAAATGTAAATAAAATCTACAATGAGATGTCACCTCATACCTGTCACAATGGCTAACGTCAACAGCACAAGAAACAAGTGCTGGTGAGGATGTTGTGAAAGAGAAACCCTCCTGCACTGTTTGTGGAAATGCAACCTGGTGTAATCACTGTTGAAAACAGTATGGAGTTTTCTTTAAAAATTAAAAATGTAAGTACCCTACAATCCAGTAATGACACTACTGACTGTTTACTCCCCAA
>NW_023217431.1:0-634 GCF_002007445.2 Ailuropoda melanoleuca
TGTGAACTTCAGAGGTTCCATGGAAAATAATGTTACCGAGTTTATCTTCATGGGTCTTTCCCAAAATGAGAAAGTACAGCAACTATGCTTCTTTTTGTTCTTATTCTTTTATATGATACTCATGACTGGAAATTTTCTCATTATAATGACCATTCAAAGGAGTCCAAATCTCAACTCTCCAATGTACTTCTTCCTTAGCTTCTTATCCTTTGTGGACATCTGCTATTCCTCTGTTACAGCCCCCAAGCTGATTGTTGATTCCCAAGCCAAAGTCAAGAGCATCTCTTTTGCTGGTTGTATGGTGCAGCTCTTTTTCTGCCATCTGTTTGGCTGCACAGAGATCTTCATTCTCACAGTGATGGCATATGACAGGTATGTGGCTATCTGTAAGCCTCTACACTATATGACCATTATGGACCGGAAGGTCTGCTCTGTAATGGTGGTAACCTGTTGGTTAGGAGGGTTTGTGCATTCCTTCATCCAGACCATCCTCACTGTACAACTGCCCTTCTGTGGTCCCAACCTGATTGACCACTATTTCTGTGATGTCCACCCTTTACTGAAGCTGGCTTGCACAGACACATATGTGGTGGGGCTCATTGTGATAGCCAACAGTGGCATGATTTCCCTGAGC
>NW_023217432.1:0-634 GCF_002007445.2 Ailuropoda melanoleuca
CCCCCCCCCCCGTGGCCCCTGCCGGGTCCCTTCCCCCCTGGGGCTCACCGGGTGAAGCGCACACCGCAGACTTCACAGGCGAAGGGCTTCTCCCCCGTGTGGGTCCTCATGTGGCGTGGCAGCTTGCCTGCCCCGTGGATGATCTTGTGGCAGACCGGGCACTCCTGGGGCATCTGGGAGCGGCGCTTGCGCACCAGCTTGTCCTGGCCGTCCAGGCCCGGCGCCAGGGCGTCCTGGTGCAGCGAGCTCAGGTAGGCCATCAGGTCGGGATCGATGGCGTCCTCATCAGAGCCCAGCTCCTCCGGGGACAGCGGGGGCCCACCTCCCTGCGCCATCCCGTAGGCAGAAGGGTACACCAGCTCCTCTTCTTCTTCCTCACCCTCGAAGGGCTCGTAACCCAGGGGCCCCTCAGGGGGTGAAGCAGTCCCCGCTGGAGGGCTGTAGCTGTCCCCCAGCCCGCTGCCCGCACTGCCGCCCACTCTGCCCGCCACCTCCTCGTCCTCGTAGGTCAAGGGATGGGCAGGCGCCGTGGGCGCCTCGGGCACCAAGTGGTTCGCCCGGGCCCCCTTGGTCTGCAGGAAAGCTTTTCGGGGCTTGCGGCTGCGGCGGGCGACCGGCCGAGGGGGCGGCGGGG
>NW_023217434.1:0-634 GCF_002007445.2 Ailuropoda melanoleuca
CTCAACACCCAAAGACCAAATAATCCAATCAAGAAATGGGCAGAAGACATGAACAGACATTTCTCCAAAGACATACAAATGGCCAATAGACATGAAAAAATGCTCCACTTGGCATCAGGGAAATACAAATCAAAACCACAATGAGATATATCACCTCACACCAGTCAGAATGGCTAAAATTAACAAGTCAGGAAATGAGAGATGTTGGCAAGAGTGTAGAGAAAGGGGAACCCTCTCACACTGTTGGTGGGAATGCAAACTGGTGCAGCCGCTCTGGAAAACAGTATGAGGTTCCTCAAGAAGAGCTACCCTAAGACCCAGCAATTGAACTACTAGGTATCTACTCCAAAGATACAAATGTAGTGATCTGAAGGGGTACCTGCACCCCAATGTTCATAGCAGCAATGTCCACAATAGTCAAACTGTGGAAAGAGCCCAGATGTCCATCGACGGATGAATGTATAAAGAAGATGTGGTGTCGGGGCGCCTGGGTGGCTCAGTCGTTAAGCGTCTGCCTTCGGCTCAGGGCGTGATCCTGGATCCCTGGGATTGAGCCCCACATCAAGGCTCCTCTGCTATAAGCCTGCTTCTTCCTCTCCCACTCCCCCTGCTTGTGTTCCCTCTCTCGCTGGCT
>NW_023217435.1:0-2524 GCF_002007445.2 Ailuropoda melanoleuca
GGGATGGAAAACCATTTTTCACGCCAATGGACCTCAAAAGAAAGCTGGGGTAGCAATTCTCATATCAGACAGATTAGACTTTAAACCAAAGACTGTAGTGAGAGATACAGAAGGACACTTTATTATTCTTAAAGGGTGTATCCAACAAGTGGATATGACAAGTATAAATATCTATGCCCCAACAAGGGAGCAGCTAGATTCACAAGCCAACTCTTAACCAGGATAAAGACACATATAGATAATAATACGTTAATAGTAGGGGACCTCAACACTCCTCTCTCAGCAATAGACAGATCACCTAAGCAGAAAATCAACAAAGAAACAAGAGCTTTGAATGAGATACTGGAACAGATGGACCTCATAGATATATACAGAACACTACACGCCAGAACAACAGAATACTCATTCTTTTTGAATGCACATGGAACTTTCTCCAGAATAGACCATATACTGGGTCACAAAACAGGTTTCATCTGATACCAAAAGACTGAGATTATTCCCTGCATATTCTCAGAACACAAGGCTTTGAAATTGGAACTCAATCACAAGGAAAAATTTGGAAGAAACTCAAACACATGGAAACCAAGAACCATCCTGCTCAAGAATGACTGGGTAAACCAGGGAATTAAGAAGCAGATTAAACAATTTTTGGAGACCAATGAAAATGAAAACACATTGGTCCAAAACATATGGGACACTGCAAAGGCAGTCCTAAGGGGAAAATTCATAGCCATCCAAACCTCACTCAAAAGAATAAAAATAACTAAAATGCAGTTTTTATATTCCCAACTCAGGAAGCTGCAGCTGGAACAGAAGAACAGGTCTAACCCATGCACGAGAAGGCAAGTGATCAAGATTAGAGAAGAGATCAATGAATTAGAAACCAGGAGCACAGTAGAACAGATCAACAAAACTGGAAGCTGGTTCTTTGAAAGAATAAATAAAATCGATAAGCCATGGGCCAGACTTATTCAAAAGAAGAGAGAAAGGACCCAAATTAATAAAATTATGAATGAAAGGGGAGAGATCACGACCAACACCAATGAAATAGGAAGGATCATTAGAAATTTTTATCAACAACTTTATGCCAATAAATTAAACAACCTGGAGGAAACGGATGCCTTCCTGGAAACCTATAAACTACTGACTGAAACAGGAAGAAATTGATTATTTAAACAGACCAATCAATTATGAAGAGATTGAAGCAGTGATCAAAAACCTCCCCAAAAACAAGAGTCCAGGGCCTGACAGATTCCCCAGGGAATTCTACCAAACATTCAAAGAAGAAATAATACCTATTCTCCAGAAGCTGTTTCCAAAAATGGAAACAGAAGGAAAACTACCAAGCTCATTCTATGAGGTCAGTATTACCTCGATCCCCAAACCAAGAAAAGACCATCAAAACTGAGAATTACAGACTGATATCCCTGCTGAATATGGACGCCAAAATTCTCAACAAGATCCTAGCTAAGAGGATCCAACAGTACATTAAAAGGATTATCCATCATGACCAAGTGGGATTCATCCCTGGGATGCAAGGGTGGTTCAACATTCGCAAATCGATCAGTGTGATAGATCATATCAACAAGAAAACAGTCAAGAACCATATGATCCTCTCAATAGATGCCGAAAAAGCATTTGACAAAATACAGCATCCTTTCCTGATTAAACACTTCAGAGTGTAGGGATAGAGGGCACATTCCTCAATTTCATAAAAACTATCTATGAAAAGCCTGCAGCAAATATCATTCTCAATGGGGAAAAGCTGAAAGCCTTTCCCTTAAGATCAGGAACACGACAACAATGCCCACTCTCACCATTATTATTCAACATAGTACTAGAAGTCCTTGCAACAGAAATCAGACAATGAAAAGGGATAAAAGGTATTCAAATCGGCAAAGAAGAAGTCAAACTGTTTCTCTTCGCAGATGACATGATACTCTATATGGAAAACCCAAAAGAATCCACCCCGAAATAACTAGAACTTATAGAGTAATTCAGTAATGTGGCGGGATACAAAATCAATGCACAGAAATCAGTTGCATTTCTATACACGAACAATGAGACTGAACAAAGAGAAATTGGGGAATCCATTCCATTTACAATAGCCCCAAATATCATATGTTATCTCGGAAATAACTTAACCAGAGAGGTAAAGGATCTATATTCTAGAAACTACAAATCAACCTTGAAAGACGTTGAAGAAGATACAAAAAGATGGAAAAATATTCCATGCTCACGGATCGGAAGAATAAACATACTTAAAATGTCTACACTACCCAGAGCGATCTACACTTTCAATGTCTTCCCCGATCAAAATAGCAATGATGTTTTTCAAAGAGCTAGAACAAACAGCCCTTAAATTTGTGTGGAACCAGAAAAGGCCCAGAATCACAAAGGAATTGTTAAAAAGGAGAAACAAAGCTGGGAGCATCACGTTGCCAGATTTCAAACTATACTACAAAGCTGTGATCACAAAGACAGCATGGTACGGGCACAAAAACAGACACATAGACCAATGGAA
>NW_023217436.1:0-634 GCF_002007445.2 Ailuropoda melanoleuca
CTCTAAAACAAGTCTTTTTTTTTTTTTTTTTAATTTTATTTTATTATATTGTGCTAATCACCATACAGTACATCCCCAGATTCAAGTCTTGACTCTGCGTCTTCCCCAACTACCACTCAATTTCTCTGCTCCCCTTGTCAGCAAGACTCAGTGAAAGTACTGCACATACTCATTGTTTTCAGTTCCTCTCTTCCCATTCTCTGAACCCACTCCATTATTCACTACCATTCCAGAAAACTATTCATCACAACCACCAATGAACTCCACGTTGCTAAATCCAATACAATTTTCAAATCCTTATCTTACTTTACCTACATGCAGAATTAGATAAAGTTGCTTAATAGAATCATGAATCCTCAATTTCTTCTCTAAAAAAAAATAAGAGATGATAATAATAGTATCTATTTTAGAGGATGGTTGTGAGAATTAAGAAATAAAGGATGTGAAGAGTTTGTTAGCACAGTACCTGATTCACAATTAGGAACTCAATAAATGTCAGTTATTGTGATTAATCAACACTGTTAGCTGTATTCTACCCACAATCTAAAAAGAAAGTCCACTCCATCCTCCAGAAACAGAATTTTGGAAGAGAATAGGACTCTAGAACTTTTTTTTAAAATGAGTATAATCTCAA
>NW_023217437.1:0-4751 GCF_002007445.2 Ailuropoda melanoleuca
TAATAGTAATACTAACACTTATATGTGTTTATCACATCACACACTGTTTTATATGCTTTATATACAGTGACTTAATCTTAAGAGAAATAAAGCCCACAAGGAAGACAATACTATCATATTTTCCAGTGAAGGAAACTGAGGCACAGAAAAGTTTAGTAACTGGTACAAGCTAGTTAGCAGAGCCAGGATTCAAACCTAGGCAGTGTGGCTCTAAACCCATGTAGTCTGGCTTCAGATACCTATGCCTATATTCACTGCATTCCCCTGCCCCCATGTGCCTCAGGAGCACATCACCAGACTCTCAGAATCTGAGTTTCCTTGTCTGTATAAGTGGGTCTAATGAGGCTGACCTCAGTGAGGCCTGAAGAAGACAATGTAAATAGAACCCCAGACACCAAAGGGGCTCCCGTACTAGGTCAAGCGCCTTTAATTTCCAACTTGCTCATAACATGCTATCAGAATTCTGGGTAAATTCTAATAAAATTGTAATAAAAGTCAGAATCTAGAGGGCCTATGGACAGCAAACGTAATGGCAGGAATGGACAAATTAGAGGCCTTAAATTTCAAGTTTCCCAAAATTCAAACTGATTCAGAAGGCAGTCAGTCTTTGACTATCTCAATACTTCTAAACAAACTGTGGCTTTTACTGATGGAATTCCCCCAACAGGTAATGACCAACAGAAGTAAGAGTCCTAAGCTTGGAAAACCCAGAGAGAAACCAATTATTTAGAGCTGGAAGGGCTGGTTTGAAGTCCTTGAAACATGATCAGAACATGTCCAGGAAGAGAAGAGGAAAGGCCAATGCTGTGAGAGGAATTTGCATGATCAAAGGCACTGAGGTGTGAGAACTCCCTTCACACAGGCTTAGGGAGGGAGCGGGCTCTGAACAACAGCAAGAGTGAAGGAGGCCTGGGAAGAAGCTCTGGTAGGCCTTGAATGTCACCTGACGGAATGCAGGCTTGACTGTGTGTGCCACAGAAGCCATCAGGGGTTTTTTAAAGGAAAGGACATTCTCGGACCTGTGCTTTAGCAAGCCAGTTTGTGCAGTGTTGTGTGTGGATTAAAGAGAACAGCATTTAAAAAAAAACTGTTTTTAAATAAAGTGAAGAGCATTAGTATCAGGGAGACCGATTTTGAGGGAGAGAGTATAAGAGAACATTTGATTTTCTTTTTCACTAATATAATAAAATATACATCAAAATATACCAATATATTAAAATCTTAAGAGGGAAGGATCAAAAGTTATTTGTCACTGGACTAAAAATAGAAATACAGTGTTACAACCACTAAGGAAGACCAAACTAAAAAATTGTAGTTGTTTGCAAACTGCCACATAAAATTTCAGATGTGCAAAGAAATGCGATTGTAGAATTACGCACATATTTCCACCAGATAACGGAATCTGGACAAAGTATGTGAAGTACGCAGAGAAGTAAACAAAATGTTCAAAGCTCAAGAAGTGCCTTACTTTTCACCAAGAAGGGCCAACGTTGTTTTCTTTGAAATCGGCTTTCATATGCCCTTGAAGAGAAGCTGATAGAGTGCTGTGGAAAACTCGACTTCTGAGATCACAATGAAAACTGCAACTCAACACGAGCAAACTGGTACTATGTCAGAGCGACAAGTTCCTGAACTTTTGACCCACACACCCAAAAAAGCGGAGTGAGAGAATATTTAAGAAGAGCCAAGTGAGAGCAGTAGAAAAGAGCATACCACTTCCCCACCAGCCACATTTGACCTGGGGGGATGGGCGCGGGGTGAATGAATGTGGCTGTCCACACTGGCCAGTGATCCTCCCACAGAATCCCAAACTAAACACCATTTCTTCAAGGTCCCTCCTTTTAAGTTGCAGGTCCCCTATTAAATATCCTTCCCCATTTTCATCATCCTCAATACTTGTATGGGTAATTAGTCTAAGTGTTTTTCTCAAACATGGCTTTTTAACTCTTCTTTAAATATTTTATGCATGCATACCCTATTTCCTCAATTTAACTGCAAACATTTTTCAAATGGGAATATTTGGGTATCTTTCTGTAATTTATTATCATGGCTTACATGGCATGTAAAAATTAAAAACAACAAAACAAAGGTCATAATAATAGCTAAGACCTTTTGAATGCTAACCATGTGCTCAGCATTGCTGCTAGAGCTGCACAGGTATTAACTCATTTAATTACATGAACTATTACAACAAGTACATGAGGCAGCTACTGTCACCACCCCCAGTTTACACCTGAAAAAAAACTGAGGCATGGGAAGGTTTTTTATCTTTACCATACTCATATAACCAATAAGTGTATGATCTCAGGCAGCCTGACACCAGAATTGTGCTCCAATATACCCTTCAATATTCTTTTCCATGAATTCAAATTCCAAAAGGAAAACAGAAAAAAATGAAAATCAGAGGCCCAAGCTAGGAATTATAGACAAGATTGTATCAGGAAAGGTTTGGTTTTTTTTTAAAAAAGCGGGTTTTTAAAAAACAATCTTCCTATGATCTCTGCAAGATTTTGTGACCCATCCTAGTACAGGGTCATCTTTGACCTCAACACCAAGGACAACATGGCTTCCTGGACCTCTGCCTCCACCACAATGCCTTTATCCTAACATGCTGCCACTTGCTGGGACCTGAAGATAAATGTGAATACAGTAGATACAGTGGTGGTAAATAGAAGAAGCATCCCAAATAGAAAACATACCCATTCCTTACTGAAACAGTGACCTCTTCCCTCACTTTCTGGTTAGCTAATAGCCATGATTGACCAGTGAGAAGAGGGAGGAGGAAGGACTTCAATGACTCCAGAAGATTTCAGAGCAGAGAAGAGAGCGGCATTAGCCTGGCACTGTTCTTTGGTACCAAGTCCCCCTGTCAACCACTGCAGTAAGTACTCACCTGCCTTTGGATCCTGTTAGCCCACACAGCAAACCCCACTGGAAAGTAGGGCTGAGTGTTGTAGGTATTGTCTCCATTCTGTCCAGGTCCTCTGAGACTTTGTGTTTCTATGAGGTCTACTCATTGTGCTTCCACTTTGACTTCTCCAATATTGAAGATATATTGGCTTCTCTCCAGCTCTCAGGTCTCAGAACACTTTCTTCTTTAGTTCTATACCTATGATCAGTTGTTGCTGGCCTGGCCAGCCACCCATATTCTCATGAAAGGAGAGTTTCACAATAGGTAATATCACATCAGAGTACAAACTCTAGAACAAACTGCACCTTTACTCATTCTTAGCCTTATCATACCCATTACTTACCCTTGTGTATCATGCACAAGGCTTATTCTGGCATAACTGGGGGTAGGGAGATTGTTATGCATTTGAGGTCCTGTTTGGTAGGCCTTCAGTAATGACATGAAAAAACGTCACATCAGATCATTGTCTGATCTGTTTACAAAGATGGCTACAACAATTCTTCCAATTCTTATGTGTGTGCCTCTTTGCAATATAACTTTGTCACCACTCCCATTAAGACATAGAGGCTATTTCCCCCTAGACTATAAGCTGGCCCTGTGACTTCAAAGAAGCAGAAGGGGCATCAAATGACTTCAGACCCTTGGCTTTAAAAGCCTTTCAGCCTTTGCTCTCGGGCTCTTGCTGCCCTGAGACCACCACATAAGGAATCCTGGGACAGCCTCCATGAGGATAAGGGACCATTCCCAGCCAACAGGTAGACCCAACCTCAAGACATGTAAGAGAGGCCCTCCAGCTTCAGTTGTGCTGCCAGATGACTGCAGCAGAAGAGTGACCCCAGGCAGACCAGCAAAAGAATCACCCAGCTGAGTCCTGCCCAAACTGCTAAAACACAGCAATTTATGAGCAGAAAAAAAAATTTTTTTTTTAATTAGCCCTTTTCCCATAGATCCACCTCCTCCCGTCTATGAAGAGTAGCTATCGTTTACTATGTGTCAGAAACTGTTCCTCACCATCACCTTATGAGGCAGAGCCACCACTATTCTGCTCATTTTATATATAAAAAAGCTGAGGTCCAGTAGATTAAGTCTACTCAAAGTCCCAGAACTAATCATGAGTGAAGAGGTAGGATTTGAATCCAGGCAGGAAGGCTCAAGTCCATGCCGTTAAGAACTACACTATGCCACACTACACTCTCTGGTGGCCCCCAGGTACTTCAAGCCTTATATGTTCAAAACAAAAATCATCATTCTTCTCTAACAAATCTCCTTTTCTTCATATTCCCTACTTTGATAATGGATTACCATTTACTTACGTGCCTAAGGAAACCTCCCCCATGTTTGAGGAGAAACTACACCTTATAGAATCATGCTCTCTCACCCACCTTCCTACTATCACCTTACATCAGGAGACCATGGTCTTTATCTTACACAGTTGCAAGTAGGTTTGTTGCTAGCATCCTTATCTGTGATTGGGTGGGTCAGCAATTTTCCTTTTTTTCTTTTTCTCTCCCCCAATCCATGTTTATATCACTACTGAGAAGAATATACACTCTCAGCGGAACAGCTTACCTTGGGAAGAGCAAGATAATTAGCCACAGTGGCATGATTATGATTATGTGTGTAATTGCGTGTTTGCAGGGGGTGTTACTTGAAGACAGGGTAACCAACTCATTCAGTTTACCCCAGATTTTTCCTAGTTTAGCACTGAATGTCCTGTATCTCAGGAAACTGCTCATTCCCTTATCTACAAACCAGGACAAACGGTCACCCTTCTTTTTTTTTTTTTAATGATTTTTTATTATATTATGTTAGTCACCATACAGTACATCCCCGGCTTCCG
>NW_023217438.1:0-634 GCF_002007445.2 Ailuropoda melanoleuca
CTCTCGCTGGCTGTCTCTATCTCTGTCAAATAAATAAATAAAATCTTTAAAAAAAAAAAAAAAGAATTCTTATATTGCATAAAGATGCCAAATAAGATGGCTAATGGCTAAAGGCTAATGTCAATTTCCCCTCAATTAGATATTATCAGTCTCTTGTTTACTTCATGGGGAAAGTAGTTTGGATATAACTTTGTCCATAAACTTTCCTTAATATTTATATTTCGTAAAGAACTCTAAGACCCTAATCATCAGGATATCCAGAGGAAGGTTGCTGTTGAGAGACAAATAAAACATGACTAGAGAGGAAAACAAATGATCTATGACCTGTGCATTGAATACACATGTTTTGACAGCTATCATGTCAATAGTTAAAAATTCTACATAAATGTAAAGGTCCAGCACAATGCTTTTCACTCCAAGGAAACTTCTTTATGACTTCGAATTAACTTTAATCACTCCCTCCCCATTAGCCACACACACACAACTTAGTCATTTCATTTTGTTCACACTTCTTTTATAATGCTTTACATCCTGAACTCCTTCAATTTGAGATGCGAAGCAACTTTAAGGCCTATTAACTAACTTCATACCCTGATTGCATATTGTAGATGTTTTAGTCTATTATTAACTTCTA
>NW_023217440.1:0-634 GCF_002007445.2 Ailuropoda melanoleuca
TTTGAGTAAAGTTGTCAGATGAAACACAGGATGCCCAGTTAATTTTTTTTTTTAAAGTAGGCTCCAGCCCAACATGGTGCTCAAACACAACTTCGAGATGAAGAGTCACACATTCTACCAACTGAGCCAACCAGGCACCCCATGCCCAGTTACACTTAAATCTCAGATAAACAACACATAATTTTGCCATAAATAGAATGTCCCAAATATTGCATGGGACATACTTGTACTAAAAAGATTACTGTGAGACCAGAACCCCTGAAATGAAATCCTGTCACTAACCTTCCTGAGAGTGTTTCTCACCTTGGTCACTTTTTTGCTCTCCTGTTCTCTTCGCCTTCCACTTTCCAAGTAAACTCCCCAGACCTGTTGCTCCTGGTTTCTAGCCTGGCTCAGAAGCCAACAGCAGTGAGTGAGGAGCAGGGAGAAAAGGTGATGGGCCTTTGGCCACTGGCTTCTTTCCCTGACTGGCCACTGCCCACTTCCTCCTTCCACACCTTACCCATGACTGTCCTCCCTGAGCCCACCACAGAACATGCTAAAATCTCAATATATTGAGACTGTCCTTTTATCCCTAAGGCGATGCCACTGGAAGTTTGTGAGGACAAACACACACACACACACACACACACAC
>NW_023217441.1:0-634 GCF_002007445.2 Ailuropoda melanoleuca
CGGGAGAGCCAGAAAAGAGAGAGGAAACTAAGTTCCTGCCCTTAAAGAGATAGCACAACAGACAGCGCATGGTGATACAGCATAGAAGCAGCAGTTTGAAAAATACCTACAGCGTACAGGAGGGAAAGTAGTTTACCTATTTCAGAGCACGTCTTGGAGGGACAGAGAACATTGGGGGACTCCTCCAGAGACAAAGAAGCTAGTAGGTGCCATTTCTCTCCCCTACCCCCAAGCATAAACACACACAGCACTACCTAACTTGCTAACACTTGCACCCCGTTCCCCACCTATCACGGCTTTGGCTTTGGCATATCTGCCCCCTCCAGCCAGGCCCATCTTAGTCCCAGCACTGCAGGTGCACAAAGCTTGGTATCACTGCAGCATCACAGCCCCACACTCTGGAGCACAATGAGGACCTGCTTCCTCCAATATGCTCTTGGCCAGAGCCCTCCCGGGGAGTACACTGACAGGGGGCCAGCACCACTCCAAAGTGACTTCTGAACCAGGGAGAGGAAAAGATCACAACACACACCAGTCAGACTGTGACCCCAGCAGTGGGCTGGGAGCAGACATCTGGTCTGACTGTATGTTCTACCCACCGACAAAAGCTTCTAAGGAAACAACACAGGGAGAG
>NW_023217442.1:0-634 GCF_002007445.2 Ailuropoda melanoleuca
TAAGCGCTTGGGAACTTTATGCTATTATCATCTTTAACATTATCAATAGTATTATGGATCAACATCATCACAATTTTACAGTTAATAAACCAAAATTCGGGGTCCTGTATCTTGTACAGGGCCACACAACATACCAGTGCTACAGCCCAGGAGGGAATTCCAAGATCTCCTACTTCTATCTCTTTCTAGGCCCCACAATACGTAACACAGAGTACGTAGTAATACTCAGGAGTTAAGAGAATGTGATGACTATAGGAAAACCCAGTGAGTTATCTGGTCAACCCTCGCACTTCGCCAATTAGAACACTCAGGCCCAGCAGATATCACATCTGTTCAACGCCATTTATCTACTAATGATAACCTATGCAGTTGTAGAGTGATACCTAGTGACAGAGTTTCATTCTCTCGGCCATTTGATTCTGAAGCTTCAAGCCAAAGTGCACCAAGAGCACACTGGAGGTCAAATAGGAAGTCATCCTAGAGAATTGTGGGCATCTCAGCACGAGGATGTTAGGAGGTGATCGAACTTGGGCTTGCTCAACAATTTGGGGGAGGGTTCAAGGAAGCATGGTTTTGCTCCGGTTGGGTGTAGTCATAAAGCAGGAATTCTGTGATTATGTGCCCTTATAATGTT
>NW_023217443.1:0-634 GCF_002007445.2 Ailuropoda melanoleuca
TAAGGATTCATGCAAAGCACGCAGCCACAGCTACACGTGACCTTAGATCTGACTCTCAGGCTGGTAGCAGGGTGGTTGGGAAACTAGTAATTGGTTATTGTTTGTTGTAATAATATGTGAGTCAGATTGAGGAAGGGAGTCCATGGACAGGAGGGCTTCAGGAGGAATCCATGCGTACCCTTCAGGCTCAGGAGCATGTCCAGTTTTTAATTGGATTTTTCTTCTTTTCTTTTCTTTCTTTTCTTTTTTTCTTTTTTTGGTGTGGAGCTGTATAAGTTCTTTACATATTTTGGATACTAACCCTTTATCAGATTTGTCATTTGCAAATATCTTCTCCCATTCCATAGGTTGACTTTTAGTTTTGTGGAATGTTTCTTTTGCTGTGCAGAAGTGTTTTATTTTGATGTAGTCCCAACAGTTTATTTTTGCTTTTGTTTCTCCTGCCTTGGGAGACATATCTAGAAAAAAGTTGTTACAACTGATATCAAAGAAGTTAGTTCTTGTGTTTTCTTCTAGGATTTTTACGGTTTCAGGTCTCACATTTAGATCTTTAATCCATCTTAAATTTATTTTTGTGTATGGTTTAAGAAAGTGGTCCAGTTTCATTCTTCTGCATGTGGCTGTCCAGTTTTCC
>NW_023217444.1:0-634 GCF_002007445.2 Ailuropoda melanoleuca
AAAAAAAAAACCAAATAAAAAAATGGACAAACAACAGGCATTAACAGAAGAAATTACTCATAAAAAGAGAAAAGCAAACATTATATTTCATATATCAGACTGGCAAATAATGAAGTTAGGCAACTTATTATTTATTGACAAGATTATAAGGGAACAGACACACTCAAAAATTGTGGGAATGCAAGAATCCAACAACTCTCAGGGACAGGAACTTGACAATGTCAGGAAAAATTACATATGCATTTATCCTTTGACCCAGCAATCTCACTTCTGAGAACCTAACCCATCTATACAGCCATAAAAACAGGATGAGGAAAATGTCTATGTACCAAAAATAACTTGAACCTGAACCTAATCAAGCTTTTAGACCAGACTTCAAATTAATAGGAAACAGAGGGCTAGAGGCACAAGTTAAAAGACCCCATGAGAAGACAGAGAAAAATATCCAGATTATGAAATATTCTATAGGACAACTGACCCAACTGGTTAAAGGCATGAAAAACAGCAGGAGCAACAAACAGGAGAAATGACTCTGAAGAGAGACTTCAAAGACACAGCTTCAGTGGACTAAGTCAGAAAAAGTCAACTCTAAAAAGACATGGAACAATGGGAGGAAACTGAATAAGATGAACTA
>NW_023217445.1:0-634 GCF_002007445.2 Ailuropoda melanoleuca
TATTTTTCTTTCTTGCCACGCTTTTTGTTTAGGAATTTAGTTTCTTACCCTATCTCTTTCTCTCATTTTTTATACAAAGTTGTATGGAGAAATATTTCCCCAAATGCTGCATTTCCCTTTTGTAGTAGACATTGTTCATAAATATTCTGACTCTATCCTCACTCAGCACATGGTGGGACTACACCTCCATGCTGCTTTGAAATTAGGTATGGCCATGTGACTTGCTTTGGCCAATGAAATGTAGGTAGAAGGCGCTGTATCACTTCTTGGGAGGAGTTTAAACAGCCAGGGACTGTTTTCCCATGTTCTCATCCTCTCTGTTACCAAAATAAAGGAGCGACTCCTACAGCCTAGGTAATGAGTTTGAAAACAATGAAGAACAGAGCCTCAAGCTGACCTTCAGTCAACCTGTTCAGAAGTAAGAGGGAAAAGGCCTTTTGTGGTTTTAGTTACTGAGATTTAGGGTGTTCTTGTTATGGCAGCTTGGTGCATATCACCCACGATAAATACATTGATGTAATGAATACTAAAGACATTCATTTATGAATAATAGAAACATTCTATTTCAAAACAAAATTTATATTACTAGGCACAAATGCAGCAAGTATTGCGGCATTGTCCTAGTTTCTTCTAA
>NW_023217446.1:0-634 GCF_002007445.2 Ailuropoda melanoleuca
TCACAGCACCAGACCACAGTTCCCCCCAAATCCTCAATAATGTTCATTTCAAATGAATTCTAAAGACAGGATAGATGAAAAAAATTCTTTCTTGGTATTATTATTAATATGACTCCACGTTCTATAGAATCCTGCATGATTGATCAACTTTTCTCAGAAAATCTCTTCTGTCGTAACATTTCACCCTATTAATGAGCTGGTACATGGGTTAAATCAGTGAGGAAGCACCATTACCATTTAAATGAAAACATGATATAAATATCGAACTGTCCTTGTATAGGTGAGTTCTAGAAGAACTTGGTTAGCTGAGCTCTATTTTCCCTCATAAAAGAGTACTAATGTTAAAATTCAGCATGGATGTGTATATATACACCCATACATATATAATCCCATACACTTTATGAACAAGTTTAATTCAGCAAGTATTAAGAGGGTGTCATTTACAACCCCATCCGTGCTAGGTGTTGTAAGAAGACAGACACAAAAGTGGCCAGTAGAGAGGAGAGTAATTACATGTGCATAAATAATGACAAAACCACTATCCTTGCTGCTAATGAGCTCTACCAGAAGGGACACCCTTCTGTTGCTGTTGCTGTGGCCCTGGCCTGAAATATATTTGCAATTCCTCCTCCCC
>NW_023217447.1:0-1617 GCF_002007445.2 Ailuropoda melanoleuca
ATCAATTCTGAATGACAGCCTTGCTGGATGAAGGATCCTTGGCTGCATGTTTTTCTCTGAAAGAGCTTTAAGAATGTCCCCCCAACCCTTCTCTCATTTCAGGTCTGTGTAGACAGGTCTGACGTAATTCTGATACCTTTGCCTTGGTACATGAGAAATTTCTTTGCCCTGGCCNTTTGCCCTGGCCACTTTCAATACTGTATCCTTGGATCTAATATTTGCGAATTGCAACTATGACGTGACGTGGCATAGGTTTGTCATGGTTGAGCTTGGGAGGGGTCCTCTCTGCCTCTTGGACACGATTGCTTGTTTCCTTTGCTAGATTAGAGAAGTTTTCAACTACAATTTGTTCAAATATCTCTTCTAGACCTCTGTTTTTCTCCACCCCTCGGGGATGCCGATGATTCTGACATTGGAACGTTTCATTGAGTCAGTAATCTCCCGTAACCTACATTCTTGAGATTGGATTTTTTTGCACCAAGATTCTGTTTTAGCTTTCTCTTCTATTAACCCATCCTCCAATTTGCCGATACATTCTTCTGCTTCATTCACCCTGGCTGTCAGAGCCTCTAGTTTTGACTGCGTTTGGTTCATAGAATTTTTAATTTCTGCCAGATTTGCTCTCATTTCCGCCCTTAGAGATTCTATGTTCTCATTAACATTTTTGTTAGTACTTTTTTCAAGTCTACACATCATCTTGACCCTTGTTACTCTGAACTCCATTTCTGATAATTTGGTTATATCCATATCCATTAGTTCTGTGGCAGAGGCCACAGACTCATTGTCTTTTCTTTGCTGGGGGGAATTTCTCCTTCTCGTCATTCTGATGAGGAGAGGTTGCGGGGTTGTCCAGAGCCCAAATTATTGACCAGGACCCAGGCAGTGTGCACTTGTTTTATAGGGACCTTAGGGATGTGGGCTTCTTGATTTTTCAGCCTGCCTTCTGGGGGAGGGGCCTGCCACGCTGATTGATACTCAGGCAACTCTGTTTGGGTAGATTCTCCGTGTCCCCTTGGAGGGGGGATGGGTATGGGCACACTGTGAGCCAGTATTTCCAGGCTTTGGTTCTCTGGCGGCTTTCCCTGGCAGTTTGCTGTGCCTCTTCTGAGAGAGCAGCAGTGGCCGAATCCCAGCCTGGGTCTCAGAACACAGGGATCGCAGACCAGTCTCCACTGATGTTCTGGCCACTTTAGCTTTGTTTCTGTTGGTGCTGCTCAACCCTGCAGCATCCTGGGTTGTGCGCCCTACACCCGGCGTCCCAGCCCTCTCTTCCAGGGCTGGCACGTCTCTGTCCTTTGTGTTTCTAACACTGCCAGCCACCAGCCGCCAGCCACCCCTATGTGCTCTGGAGCTCCCAGTCTCAGTCTGGATCCAGTGAGCACACCGGAGCTCCGTTTCAGTCTGGTGGCACGCGTTCCAAGCTCACGGTCTCAGTCTGCTCTCTCACAGGTGCTGGTCCGCAAGTCCGCCTGCTCCCCCATCCAGGAGGCTACCCCTTCCTGGGGCCCAAACGTGGCGGCTCCCCCCCCTTCCATTTATCTTCCGATATCTGTGCGCGGTTTCATGGCTCCCCACTTCGTACCTCAATACTCAGCGCTGGAGATGTTCATTTGTAGA
>NW_023217447.1:1652-1875 GCF_002007445.2 Ailuropoda melanoleuca
GATGTATCTTCCTGCGTCTCATGCTGATTCTGTGGATGTTCAGGCTGGTCTGGTACCTATCCAACTTGACTCGGGACCAGCTGAAAAAGGAGTCCCTTACTCCTCCGCCATCTTAACTCCCCATTTATTTCACTTTTAATCTGAGCAACTAGTACTGTATTCATTCATTCAAAATCTATAGGCCTGGGGCTATAGATATCACAAATCAGAAAGAAACCATGGC
>NW_023217448.1:0-5491 GCF_002007445.2 Ailuropoda melanoleuca
AAACCTGAAATGGAAATCAAAGGGTATCGGCTCTTTCTTCATGGGAGCATTTTATGAAATGAAGATTGCCTATAAAATAAGCCACATATGGTGTCGATGACAAAATCAATACTATTCTGGAAATGTCAGACACCACTACTTCTGACTTTTCCTTAAACACTTGGGTTGAGTTGGAAGCTTCTTCTCAGCACTCTCTTTTCAAACCAAACATGCCTCTGACATAGCACTCTACAGAAGGGAATTAGTTTCCCTTACCTGCCTCCCCTAAAAAACTTAGTCCCTTGAGAATTGTGACTGTAGTTTGTTCAGTTATATTTCTAGAACTTTGAAGTCTGCTTAGTACATTGTAGGTAATCATTAACTGGTAATTGAATAATATATTGAAAATAAGTGAATTATTCAATACATAAGTGGGTGAATATTCCCATATTCAGAAAAGATAGGGATTTCTCTGGTTTCATTCCAGGCCTCACAGGTTAAGCTACAGTTTATTTCCTCAAAACAAAAATGAAACAAAAGAAAAACAAACTTTTCCATTGTTAGTAGTAAGAATATGCAGAACATATACCTCATTTGCACATACAATAGCTGCTGTGATATCCTTTCTTACTTGTTTAGAGAAATGACAAAAAAGCGAAATGTGTGCTATTACATTCAAGAGTAACACTTCTTTACACAGTACAATTAGCAAAAAACTGCTTTCTGGCCTAGTATTCTATAGCTCAGGAAGAGAAAGTTCAATTAATAGTTAAAGCCCTGCTACATTGCAGCAGGGATATAAACCACAGACTAGACTGTTCTCTTCTATTGGCTTTTTGGGTATGCTAAGCAAAGAAGAAACACAGAAACCTTTCTGCTGATTCTTAAGGGTTACCAAATCTCTACTTTGTGTTCATTTCTTAAGCTTTTATTTTGAATTCTTTTCGGTTTTGTGAGAAAAGATGAGAGAGTTGACTGAATAGTCATTTTATAGCCAAACCATTACACCTTCAAATAAAATCACTTACTTCATAAAATGCATTGCTCATAATATTAATAAATAAAATATTACTTCCACTAATTGTTATTATTTTACACACTTGAAATCTCATTAAAATAAGTTCATTATGAATAACTTCTTACAAGATCAAATATTCAGAGGCTATATTCAAATTTGAAACTTAAAAATTTTCCAAAAATGGTAGTTTTAGCCCAATTGAAAAATGACTGATAATTTTAACACATTATTCAATGCACTGGTACTAATTTTGAATTGTTTTGGAATTATTTCTCTCTTCTTAAGTGAATTCATAGCATTAGTATTTCCAAATTCAACCTGTCACAAAAAGATGATTTAAGTGCAAAGAACATTAGACATGTAGATATTAAAGGAGTTACACCGCTCTGTGATTTGAAGCAAGTCACCTAACCCCTCTGAGCTTCATTTTATTTTCCATCTGTGAAATTACCATATTATGAACAGTTTTATCTCTTTTGGAGAGTTTTTGTGACGATCAAAGGATATACCTCAAATACTACTTACATGGAAAGTATTTTTAAATACTAGATGATTACATTTTCCCACATATTAGAAGTAATTTGGAACTACTTGATCAATCGCTTGCACGTTAGCCAGAATTTGTTTCCTTCCATTATGTTTTTGGGATTTTCTTCACAATTGAAAACATCAATCAATAAATGTAATACATGAACACTCTCTGCTTTTGCTCCAAATTGGCTTATTCTCTTTTCCTTAAGTACTAATTATATTACGAGAGAATTAAAGAAAGAAAAGAGGCAGTTATGTACTTCTAACAGAGGCAGTTATGTACTTCTAACTGGCACTTCTAACTCTTCTTACAGGCTATTCTGGAGCTCAATTAGAAGATTCTTGATTTCCTATTGGTTCTAAGAGTGGGAACTAAAATTTTTCTTTGAGATATACTCTTTATCCTAGTGAAAGGTGATTAATTAAGTCTAAAATTATATCACCTCATTACTCATTTACTTGAAGAAGATCCGAGTCAGTAAGATAATTCAACTATAGGTGTTTCAGATTAGTGAACTTGTCATTTTACATGATGATGTTGATAGCTCACTTCACTGGTAGAAGGGTGACTCTCTGAAAAGATTACTCTCACGCAAACTTGTTTTGTTTTTGCTCTTGTATGAGAAGAGCTATAATGATGGGCTTCAGGAATAGAAGTTAGAGAATATACCAGAAGAGCACAGATTCTTTCAACATCCCTCAAATATATGCTGACTCTCTATTGTTGAATAGGACAGAGTTCCTGTAACATAACATCAGCATGTAGGCTAAGGAGAAAAATTGTCAATAATGACTTCCCTGTGAATGGACGTGTCTAGTGGAGACATATCTGAAGTCAGGTTTTAAGTTTTCCTTTCTTGCATTATAGTTATACTTTACTATCTTCAAGCCTTGGTAAAGCTAAAAAAGGAAAGCTCTCCATATTAGTTTCTTCTGGTTGCTGTGTCAAATTACCACAACTGGGTGGCTTAAAACAACAGAAATGTATTTTCTCATAGTTCTGGAGGCTAGGCATTCTAAACCAGTATAACTGGGTTGAAATCAGTGTCAGCAAGAATGATCCCTCTGGAGGCTCTAGGGGAAGGATCTATTCCCTAACCTTCCAGCTTCTGGCAGCTCGTGGCATTCCTTGGACTCCAATTTTCAAGGCCAGCATCCTCAAATCCCTTTCTGCTTTGTCTTCACATCACCTTCTCCTCCATGTGTTTGTCAAATCTCCATCTGCTTTCTCATAAAGACACTTATTATTGCATTTAGGACTCCCACCTGCATCATCTAAAATGATCTCTCCATCACACAATTCTTACTTTAATCACACCTGTAAAAACAAACAAACAAAGAAACCACTTTTATGTTTTCCTTATAAAGCACCATTCGCAGGTTCCGGGGATTAGTACTTAATTTCGTTGAGGGGGCATGATTCTGCCTATCATACTATTACTCTTTCTATCTTTATAGTGGTAGCCAGAGTAATGCTGACCATTTAATTCAAATCTTCCAACATACTCTTCAAAAATGATGAAATTAAGAAGAATAAATGGGGTAAAACCCACACTTATGGCATTACTAAGAGAAAGACAACACCCAATCATCAAATTCCCTGTAAGCATGGAAAGCACTCTCCCACTTAAGGAGAGGCAGTGTTGCTTAAGAAAAACAGCACAGAAGACAGAAGAAGAGGCTTATCCTAAAGTTGACCTAAAATAGCTACCAAAAATTAAAGTCTATCTTATGTAAAATAAAAAAAAAATACTGAAAAGGAGTTATAGGAGATTAGAGCACTTATTTTGAAAGGGGACATAAAGACCATATGTCTACATGCACAAAAAATGTGCACGTGACTTCATAGCAGCTTTCTTTACAATTTTAAAATTTGCAAGTATTATAAATGTTTATGAACAGATGAATGGATAATCAAATAATGGTATATCCATACAAGGAAAAATTCAGCAATAAAAAGAAATGTCCTTCACCTAAATGTAATTCTGCTTCTTTGAAATTTATGCTCACATCTATCAACCTACCCCATGCCATTGTTCCACACACAAAAAAACAAAGTGGGCGAACAGAAACCAGGCCTATAATAAAATCAGAATACCTTCGTACTTGCTGCTCAATTATGCTATTTGAATATTGCCAATACAGGCTTTAAAGTTTACCACATTTTATTTATTTTTTATTTTATTTTATTTTTTTAAAAGATTTTATTTAATTATTTGACAGAGATAGAGACAGCCAGCGAGAGAGGGAACACAAGCAGGGGGAGTGGGAGAGGAAGAAGCAGGCTCATAGCGGAAGAGCCTGATGTGGGGCTCGATTCCATAACGCTGGGATCACACCCTGAGCCGAAGGCAGACGCTTAACCGCTGTGCCACCCAGGCGCCCCTAAAGTTTACCACATTTTAAATTAACTATCTTTTAGGACATCATCTACTGTCATTCAGACCTTAATGGTTTTACTACCTAGTCATGACAGTTCTGTGTGCTTCTCTGGAATTGCTGTATTGTTCACCTAACAATGGTTCTAGTAGACTTCTCTTAGTAAGCTATATTTTGAGTCTCGTCATTTTTGATGCTGTAGCATCCAAAAACCAATCACCNCGCTGTGCCACCCAGGCGCCCCTAAAGTTTACCACATTTTAAATTAACTATCTTTTAGGACATCATCTACTGTCATTCAGACCTTAATGGTTTTACTACCTAGTCATGACAGTTCTGTGTGCTTCTCTGGAATTGCTGTATTGTTCACCTAACAATGGTTCTAGTAGACTTCTCTTAGTAAGCTATATTTTGAGTCTCGTCATTTTTGATGCTGTAGCATCCAAAAACCAATCACCTCTATCACTTGCACTGCTACAGCTCTGATCCAAACCACGATTAGCTCTTACTTGCATAGTTGCAATATTCTTCCCCTGCTTCTGAATTTGTTCCTCTGTGATGTATCCTCCATTTTAAATTCAAGTCACATTATGTTATTCTGTTTTTCAAAACTTTCCAATGACCACATCTCATTCAGAGAAAGAGCCAAAATCCTTACAGCAGTCTGCTATAAGGCCCTTAGATAATAGGAAGGATCAGATTATCCAGTCACCTCATGTGGATCAGAGGTCTTTCTCTGTATCAACCTTTACTGATAATTTCAAAAATAAAAGTAATCATGAGGCACAGGCAAAGCAGAGAGATGTCCAGGATACAATTCCCCATATCCTTTCTCACTGCATCAGGATTTGCTCTGGTGCAGAGTAACATATGAAATCTCGAAATAATATATGCACCTTCTTACTTACTCAAAGGTTTCTGTTTGGGTAATGAAAATATCTCTATTTTATTCTCAGGTTCGTGATATTTTTCCTAGAACTATGTCCTATGAATCCATCAATTCTAAGTTTGTTTATCACATGCAATCCTAGATAGATCAGGTGTACCCAGCCTAGAGCATTCCATAAACAAGTATTCTCCGGCTAGCAAATACAGATAGCTTGTTTGCCAGAAAGTTTGTTATCAGCATGTGGACAATCATATGTGATTGGCTCATTTTTTTTTTCTTTCCCTCAGGTGTTCCCTTATAAGGATTGCAGGCCTGCTCCTTACCCAGTTTTTCCCCAGGCCCCCACCAGATTTGGCTTTCATTTTCTTGACAGCCTCATCTCCCACTTATCTTACCCTATTCCATTCCACCTCGGTTATTCCAGTCTCCTTTCTTGTCCTCAAAGATACCAAACTTCTGTTCTAGGATTTTCACACTTGCTAATCTTTCCATCTGGTAGGTATCCCTAGATACCTGTACAGCTAGCTTTCTTTTTTTGGTTCAAGTTTGCTCACAAGTGTCTTTGCTCCAAACTTCCTATATGTATTAGAATCCCCTTTTCCCTCCAATACTCCCTCTACCCCTCTATTCTATTTCTCTCCATATCATCTATCATGACTTAATGTACAGATATTTTACTTATACATGGTTCTATT
>NW_023217449.1:0-634 GCF_002007445.2 Ailuropoda melanoleuca
CTCTATCTCGTACTCTCTTTTTTTTAAGAGAACATTCCCTGAAGCCTGATGAAATAGCACTGTGTCACAGGACAACGAGATCTTTCTTGTATCTGTAATACTTTGAGTTCTTTAAATACACACGGACTAAACATTGTTTTGCTGGTTCTCATTCTTGTGTTTGCTGACTCCCTTTTCACCTAACACAGTCTTCCTTTGGACATGGGAATATCCTTCACTAAGCTTTTAGTAAAACCCCCTTTCTGGGTAACCTAGCAGGGGCTATCTCCTACTGATTAATTTCACTAAGCAGTCCTAAATCTTTCAGAGTCACTCTGATGTCTTATTTCTCACATCTTAATGTACATATGAATCATTGTTAAAATGCAGATTCTAATTGTGTAATTATGGTGGGACCTGGGAGTCTGCATTTAATTAGCTTCCAGGTCCTGCTGTCAACCCAGGTGATGACTGGTGGATGGTCCAGGTGATGCTGATGGTTCAGTCCATGACCCACACTTTGAGAAGCAAGCACCTTGAGAAGTGCTCTCCATTGGCATACTTGCTTTCCCCTTGACCCCAAACTTTTTTTTTTTTAAGATTTTATTTATTTATTTGACAGAGATAGAGACAGCCAGCGAGAGCGGGAACACAA
>NW_023217450.1:0-634 GCF_002007445.2 Ailuropoda melanoleuca
GTTACCCTGCCTGAGCCAACTCCTCTAACATCATCAAGATGCTATCTTGACTATAAAACCCCAAGCTCACTGCGTATCTTTCCGCTATTGCCTTAGATGTTTATAATGATGATTATCTCTGTCGGGAGCACAGCACTACCGCGAGCCTTACAAGCTTCATCACTTCTTTCTTCAACCCGATCCTTGTAAACTCCTCAGATTCGTGTCATAGTTCCTTTCACGTGTCTCTTCTGGCCATATGGCCATGCAACAAGAGGAGACGCTTGATGAAACATTTGTTGACTAAACGTTTTCACTCCTCGCTAGAAAGGTAATTCTATGTAGAAGAATCACAGCTATATTCCAAAGATACAGTTTGGTTTCTAGCATTTTTCACTAAATACCTTGGGAATTGCCTACATTTTAGGAGCCTCAGTTGTCCTATCTGCAAAATACAGCTAAATCGTACTTGACCTACCCGAACATAGAAAATTAGACCCAAACTTTATCTGATAGCCACAGAAATGAAACAGACTTCTGGAACAGTAGAAGAGATCTACATTAGTGTTTGGGAGAATTGGATTCTAGGTCCTGAATTGTCCCCTGTGGAGCTGTGCCGCTGTAGAAAATATAGCCTGTGTTTATGTGTCATTCC
>NW_023217451.1:0-634 GCF_002007445.2 Ailuropoda melanoleuca
AGACCATTGGGTCTGTCAGACCCAATGCATGGGTTTTGAATTAATTGGACTGTCTGGTCCCAGGGATGTACAATAATGTGAATGCATTTAATGGTGGAAATCAAAGAGCTATATATCACAACTTCCCTGAACTATAATGTTCTGAATGCTACACTTGTGAATAGAAACAACTTTTCTTTCTCTTTTCCTCCATCTGTGAACCTCTCAACTCATATGAGGTCATAGAAGATGTGAATAAATTTATGTTTAAGCTTCAGGTTGATTTGGAAACTACTAAAACACTATGGGCATGAATGTGTATATGCATTTATATGTATATGTAAAATCTATATGTTTACGTACATATACTGACTTTATACACACACACATTCACACATGCATATATGACATGAAAGCCTACATCAATGGATAGTTTCATTTTTAAAGGTAAATCATATTTGATGTAATTCTATAAATACATCTTGGCTCTCCTGACTGTGTTAGGAGATAAAAATGCAAAGACGAGTAGGAGAGAAGAACTGTCACTCTAAGTCCTGAAGGGAAACAAATTTTATGCAACATAATCAGTAAATTCACATCTCTTAGCTTTGCATAGATAGCTTGGTTCTTTTTAGGGTCATGTTTGCACCACTGG
>NW_023217452.1:0-634 GCF_002007445.2 Ailuropoda melanoleuca
TTCCTTGTGTTTTTTATTTTAGCCATTCTGACAGGTATGAGGTGATATCTCATTGTGGTTTTGATTTGCATTTCCCTGATGATGAGTGATGTTGAGCACCTTTTATGTGTCTGTTGGCCATCTGGATATCTCCTCTGGAAAAATGTCCGTTCATGACTTCTGCCCATTTTTTAATTGGATTATTCATTTTTGGGGTGTTGAGCTTTACAAGTTCTTTATATATTTTGGATACTAGTCGTTTATCGGATATGCCATTTGAAAATAACTTCTCCCATTTGGTAGGTTGTCTTTTACTTTTGTTGATGGTTTCCTTTGCTGTGCAGAAGCTTTTTATCTTGCGGTAGTCCCAATAGTTTATTTTTGCTTTTGTTTCCCTTGCCAAAGGAGACATATTTAGAATAATGTTGCTACATCCAACATCAGAGAAATGCCTGCCTGAGCTCTCTTCTAGGATTTTTTATGGTTTCAGATCTCACATGTAGGACTTTAATCCTTCTGAGTTTATTTTTGGGTATTGTGTAAGAAAGTGGTCCAGTTTCATTCTTTTGCATGTAGCTGTCTAGTTTTCCCAACACCATTTGTTGAAGATACTGTCTTTTCCCCATTGCATATTCTTGGCTCCTTTCTGAACATT
>NW_023217453.1:0-634 GCF_002007445.2 Ailuropoda melanoleuca
TTTCATTAAACTTTTTATTTTGAGATAACTGTAGATTATGTGAAACATTTTGTTGTGAGAAATAACACAGAACTACTCAGTTTCCCCAAATGGTAACATGTGCAAAATTCCAGTATAATGTTACAGCCAAATGTTCACAGTGATACAGTCAAGGGACAGAACATCCACACAGGGTCCCTGCTGCTGCTCTTTCAAGCTACACCTATCTCCCTATTCTGTCCTCTGTGGCAATCACTATTCTGTTCTTTATGTCTGTAACTGTGCCATTTCAAGAAAGTTACATAAATGGAATCACACCCTGTGTAACATTTTGGGACTGGCTTTTTTCATTCAGCCCAATTCCCTGGAAATTCATCTAATCTATATATATATATATATATTTTTTTTTTTAAGTCACATGAATCAATCTATCCATCATTGGTCATAGCATACAAACCCAAACCCTTATCCAGGGAATAGAAGTACACTGTTTTTTGGGATATTTATCCTATGCAATCTCAAACTGATTTTAGAAATGCTAAAACAAGACTATCTTCTTTCGGGGGCACCTGGGTAGCGCAGTCGTTAAGCGTCTGCCTTCGGCTCAGGGCGTGATCCCGGCATTGTGGGATCGAGTCCCACATCAGGCTCCTCT
>NW_023217454.1:0-634 GCF_002007445.2 Ailuropoda melanoleuca
TTTCCCCATCTAGATTATTATGCCTTTAAGCAAGCCACTTTTCAGTTGTAAAAATGGCCCTGAATTTTATAGAAATGAGCCCTGTTTGCTTTTGACAGCCTTACCATCAATCTTTCATATTAAACTATGAAAGTAACTCCCATGTTAATTTGCACAGAAGGGAAGATACGTCTTTTGCCAATATGTAATTTTTGTTATTAACCATAATAATCATCCATCAAAGACCACAATGTGCTAAGACTTAACATAATAAATTTTCCTTATATTCGAGAGTTTACATTTAAAATAGATATAATAGAGGCATACAGATGGTGAAGAGAGCGATACCAAATGTTCTCTCGTAGGGAAAATGACTTTAAAAAAATGCATGCAGAAACGTACACAAATATATAACATAACTATGAAGTCATGCAACTGATTATTTATGTCATAGAACATAATTATCTAAATGGTGGTCTCATCAAAGAAGGCTCTTTGGGGGACTGTATACACATCGCCACGACACCGCCTCTTCTCATATAATTTTTGGAACTCATCTTTGGAATGGGAACAGTCTGGGCTTTATTAATTCTTGTAGGTTTCGATGTACACCCTTGTGATTTATCCAATGTGGCTTCATTCGTATGGATTTGTT
>NW_023217455.1:0-634 GCF_002007445.2 Ailuropoda melanoleuca
TTTTTTTTTTCTTTAAGATTTTATTTATTCATTTGAGACAGAGCAAGTGAGAGAGAAAGAGCACGAGCTGGTTGGGGGTGGGAGCAGTGGGAGAGGGAAAAGCACACTCTGCTGAGCAGGGAGCCCGATGGGGGGCTCGATCTCAGGACCCTGGGACCATGCCCTGAGTCAAAGGCAGATGCTTAACCGACTGAGCCACCCAGGTGCCCCCCCAACCAGTGGAACATTTTATAAAACTATTGTATAATATACAACCAGGATATTAATATTGATACAATCCATCCATTTTAATCAGTTCTTCCTAGTTTTACTTCTCTTCATTTGTGTGTATGTGTGTTGTGCATGTGTGATTGTGTATATTGAGTTCTGTGTAGCTTTGTCACCTGTGTAGATTCATGTATCTACCACCACAGTTAAGATACTGAGTAGTTTCAAATTACACAGATCTCTTGTGTTTCCCATCCCCCCGCCCTTTTTTTAAAAGGTAGGCTCAGTGTGGTAGCCGGTGAGGGGGAGCTTGAGCCCATGACCCTGAGACCAAGACCTGAGCTGAGATGAAGGGTTGGATGTTCAACCAGCTGAGCCACCCAGACACCCCACATGTTGCCCTTTTTTAATTATACCCATCCCTACT
>NW_023217457.1:0-634 GCF_002007445.2 Ailuropoda melanoleuca
GATCCCAGAACACTGGGATCACGCCCTGAGCCGAAGGCAGATGCTTAACGACTGAGCCACCCAGGCGCCCCCTGTGCCTGATTACTTTGTGACTTGAGAGAGAATATGCCAATCAGCCAAGCCTGAAGCACATGTGTGCTTCTAAAAATTGGTAGTGTCTTTACCCCATTTAAACTCAAGAGGTTCTGCAGAACAGCATGGTGATTATAGTTAATATTGTACTGTATATTTGAAAGTTTGTAGGAGAGTAGATTTTAAATATTCTCACCACATACAAAATGGTAACTGCATGAAATGATGGGTATGTTAATTAATTTGATTATGGTGATCATTTCACAATGTATACGCATATAAAACGGTCACACTATACACCTTGAAAAAAATCACATTTTATAACCAAAATATACAAAATTTTTATTTGTCATTTATACCTCAATAAAACTGTGAGAACAAATAAACAACCAAACACAAGGACTCAGAAAGATGAGGATTATTTTTTTTTCAAAGGAAAATCAGAGTTTATTATAGAAGCAAGATAATGGGGGGGGGTTGGGAAGGTGGCGGAGGAGTAGGGGACTCCTTTTTCAGCCGGTCCCCTGAGTCGAGCTGGATAGGTACCAGACCAGCCTGAACA
>NW_023217458.1:0-634 GCF_002007445.2 Ailuropoda melanoleuca
CGCTCCATCAGGGCACACACACTCACACGTGCACACACACAATGTACATGTGCACCTGTGTGCACACACGCCCCCCTCAGGTCCCGCACGCTCACACGTGCACACACACAACGTACATGTGCACCCGTGTGCACACACGCTCCCCTCAGGTCCCGCACACTCACACGTGCACACACACAATGTACATGTGCACCCGTGTGCACACACGCTCCCATCAGTGCACGCACGCTCACACGTGCACACATACAATGTACATGTGCACCCGTGTGCACACACGCTCCATCAGGGCACACACGCTCACACGTGCACACACACAATGTACATGTGCACCCATGTGCACACACGCTCCATCAGGGCACACACGCTCACACGTGCACACACACAAAGTTCATGTGCACCTGTGTGCACACACGCTCCATCAGGGCACACACACTCACACATGCACACACAATGTACATCTGCACCTGTGTGCACACACGCTCCATCAGGGCACACATGCTCACACGTGCACACACACAATGTACATGTGCACCTGTGTGCACACACACTCTGTTCACTGCATGCATGCTCACACATGCACAGGCACACACACTCCCTTACTTCAAGAGTTATTCCCATTTCCTACAGCCCCGCC
>NW_023217459.1:0-5396 GCF_002007445.2 Ailuropoda melanoleuca
TGGCTCAGGTCACGATCTCAGGGTTGTGAGATCGAGCCCCGTGTTGGACTCTACGCTCAGTGTGGAGTCTGCTTGAGATTCTCTCCTTCTCCCTGTGCCCCTCCCTGACATGTGTGTGTGCACACATATGGGCACGCGCTCTCTCTCAAATAAAATAAATAAACCTTTAAAACAAAATAAAAGATTGCCTACTCTGGGCCATGGATGACAGCCCTGCAGGGTGGCCAGGCCTCTGCAAGGGATGGGGTAAGGTGGAATCATCAACCCCAAAGACCAAGACAGGGTGGGCTGAATCCTCTGGGTGGGGAAGGGGAGAGGCGGGGTGTCAGCTGTGAGACCAGGGAAGAGCACCCCAACTTTGAAGTCAGTTGAATCCCAATTCAAGTTTTGCCTCTGCCATCCCTTATGATGAGAACTTACACAGTCACTGATGCTCTCTGCATCTCAGTTTCCTGATCTGCGACACGGGGCAGTAACAGCACTAACCTCCGAGATTCTATTTTTGTGAAGATTAAGTGTTTGGTAAAGTTCCCCTCCGTGCCCGGCACATCACTGAATTGTAAGTAATAATAGTAATAAACATTAATTACCAAGCTCTTAGGCTCATATATAAAAAGATTACCCAAAAATAATTCCACAGTGAACCACAACTATTACAGGGATGAGAAAAGAAACACATCGATACCATCAGTTTAATACTCTTTCTCAGTGGACCCTCAAATCCTGAGCCGGCAGTTGGCTTGGTAGGCATGAACAAAATAAAAGCGAGGACAGTTGATTTGTTCATTCCTTTGTTTATTTACTCAACCAATGAAGGCACCATGGTTGGTCGTGGAGATTCAGGGGCGAATGGGACAGACTAAGGAGCTCTCCTGGAGCTTCCAAACCAGGAGGGGAGACAGACTGTAAACAAGTAATCACGTAAGTGGCCGAGACAATTTAGATAGCTCTAAGTGCTACGTAGCCAACAAAGTGGGTTGATGTAATGGAGTGAACTGGGTGGCCATTTCCACAGGGTGGCAGGGAAGTCCTCCTTGAGAAGGTGGTAGTTCAGGTGAGTTCTAAGACTTGAGGAAGCCCGCCAGGCAGAGATGTGGCAGGCGAGTCCCAGGGCAAGGCCGCGGGGCAGGGGCTGACTCCCTCCAGGGTGGTTGGAACTCTGTGAACACCAGAGGGAATGACATTCTTTTTTAAAAAAATCTCTTTTTAATGTTTGGCTTAATACAAGACAGCTGGAATCTCATACTTGCATCTACATTTAATCTGTTAGAATACGCTGGGTTTTTTTTTTTTTAATTTTTATTTGTTTGAGAGAGAGAAAGAGAATGAGCAGGGGGAGGAGCAGAGGGGGAGAGAGAATCTCAAGCAGATTCTGCACTGGACATGGAGCCTGATGCAGGGCTTGATCCCATGACCCCGAAATCACGACCTGAGTTGAAATCAAGAATTGGATGCTTAACCAACCAAGCCACCCAGGTGTCCCTATTATCCCTAGTTCAAAGGGAAGGAACCCAGGCTCAGAGGCTTAGCTCAGAGTCACCTCGTGTGTTGGTAGCAGAGTCAGGATTTTAACCGAAGTTCATTTGACCTCTCCCCATAGGAAGGCACTGAGAGGCCTCAGATCAAAATCTGAATAGGAGTGTAAAAATACACAGATAATGCCGGATCCTCAGGAGGACAGGGGATATAAGGAAGCAAGAGGTGCTTGGAAGCTCAGGCAAAGCAAGGAGAGAGAGAAAGTCTCCAGAGCCTTACGGCTTCCGCCATCTTTACTGCAATACACAGCAGGTGGGTAATGAACGGGGTGCGATTGACAATATGGCGCAAGCAGCTGATTATAGCCTCAGGGGTCTCCGAGATGAGCTGGGGTGGGAGTGGAGACAAGGAGTCCTGCAACTGACTTTGTTCAAAAGCAAAGGTCTGATAGAGGAGCAATTAGGCTTCCTTGTGTATTTAAGAGCATTTATGGAAGTGGTAAATTGTGAGGATAAGGCTTCCACAGGTTGAGTCACTCATCTTGGTAAATGGAGCCTTTTGAACACTGTAGACAGTTTAGCTGCTTAGGGGGATTATTTTTTCCCGATTTTAAATGCAAGAGAAAACATTGCAGGAATAAACGAAAACAGTTATAAATGCCCCATCATTTAATCTGCCTAACTGCGATCTCATCTTTGCATGTTGTCTATTTTAATAGATTGTTGCAGTCACAATGCCCGTGATGATTCTGTTTCCTCTTGGTATCATATAGTAAATACTATCCAGTGTTTCTGAGTTTTTACAATTTTGAAAAATAGCATTCCACCCTATTGAAGTCCTGCCGTCTGATTATAATACCATTTTATTAGTGTTAGTTTGTTCCTATGTCTTCATACCTTTGAGGCAATTGTATTTTCAAGAAGTTCTGAAACTCAGTGAAATTTAGCCATTTGTGGGATAAAAAGGGACATTGTTGGCATTTCTTCTTCCACTGTCTTTGCCATGTTCTCCAACAGCTGTGGAAGAATGGAGACGCTTTCTGAAGACTCCGGAGAATATAGCTGAGAAGACCCAAGGAACACGAGCTTGCTGAAAACGCAAGATCTTCTAATTCTACAGACCTGGGCCCCGGGATTATTCTCTCTGAGAATACTGTACTTTCTATCATCGGGGCTCCTGAGTCTTACAGGTGAGGGGATTAACGAACCCATTTCAAGGCCCCAGGTGGTGCTAAAGGCCTACACAGTGAGGGAAGAGGGAAGAGAGTGGATTTAAGTGACGTAAAATTGAACTTGAATAGACAGGACATGGAGGCCACACAGATATTGGGGATGAGGGCAAAGGTGGCATTAAAGATGATTCTCAGGTTTCTCACCTGTTTGGATGGCAATGTCTTTAAGCAAGATAGAGGCAATCTGTTATGGGAAGAGGAGTTTGGCAGAAAATAGAATGTTTAATTATCAAGGCATCTGAAAAAAGTTTGGTTCTCCTATAAGTATAGGATGAAAAGTTCTACTTTGGTGTAATGGATAGTTTCATGTCTCAGAATCCAAAATGTAGACACAATTAGTTTGAAAAATTGCTACTCTGAGGCTCCTCTGACTAAAGGAGAAGAAAGGAGACACTTTGGTGAAAGTGACCGTGCTGTTTCAGACTTCATCATAGCCTGCGTTTAGCTAGAAATATGCCCTCACCGTGGGGGAGATGTCAAAAAGTTCAGAGAAAAGAGGAAGTCTCCATGCCGGGGGCCTTACGGGGAGGCAGGTGCCCAGTGTGTATTTAGAGGCGCCTGTAGGAGGACGCGCCTCGCAGGGCCAGCGCTGAGGCGAGGGACTAGGGAGCTTGACTGGATGGGGTGGGAGACATTCTTTAGGAGCACAAAGGGTCAGGCAAGACCAGCTGAAGCTACTTGTCAAGGCTGGAAGGAGACGCGCGGAACCAGGACACGCTGTGTACTTACAGGCTTGTGAGGTTCTGTGTACCATAGAGTGAAGGCCCAGTTTAGGGGGCTGGACAGTGGCTTAGCGGAGGCAAGAGACCCCCAAAAGGTATTCTAACAATGGGTCAAAAATTGGGCCAAATAGAAAGGAAAGAAGGGGCATCTAAAGAAAATAATGTCCCTACACAGGGAATCGAGTCTCCAGTGAGTTCTGATTTCAAAGAACTGACACCTGGGTGGCTCAGTCGGTTAAGCATCTGGCTCTTGATTTCGGCTCAGGTCACGGTCTCAGGGTCTGGGATGGAGCCTGGCCTACGGTGGGTGTGGAGCCTGCCAAAGGTTCTTCCTCTCTGCCCCTCTCCCACCTCATCCTCTCCCTCTCCCTCTCCCTCTCTCCCTGTCTAAAAAAAAGAAGAAAAAAATGGAAAAGATAGAAGAAAAAAATGGAAAAGATAGAAAAAAATGGAAAAGATAGACAAAGGACTCTTAGAAGAGTGTTCTGTTGGCTGAGGAGATGAGTGAAAAATGTCAGAGGACACTATAATGAAATGATGGGCTTTTTAGGAATGCTGTAAGAGTGGATGAGGAAATGGTGTGGGCCCACTGGTAGCAACAGGAGGGGATAATAACAAGAGTTGAGAAGCAAATTGCTGGCTGATTTTTCTAGCAGAATGGACACTGAAAGGGTGTTGGAAGGGTGCATAGCTGGCTCAGTCAGCTAAGTGTCAGACTCTTGGTTTCAGCTCAGGTCATGATCTGGGGGTCGTGGAATAGAGCCCCATGTTGGGCTCTGCACTCAGTGCAGAGTCTGCGTGTCTGCTTGAGATTCCCTCTGCCCCTCCCCACCCCACTCTCTCTCTCTCTCAAATACGTAAATAAATAAAATCTTAAAAAAAAAAAAACGAAGAAAAGAAAAGAAAGGATGTTGGCGAGTTCACAGCAGCACCAGGAACGATGGGGAATCGGGCTCAGAAAACAGGCAGCAGCTGGACCCCAGCCAACATTATGCCACAAAACCAGTTTGGGGAGGTGTTGGCTGTTGAGGCTGCTGAATGCTGGATGTCATAACCCATTCTGCCACCTGCACTGGGCCCTGGGTGCTGCCAGTGCTGCTGCCCACGGCCGTAATGGATGGCCAGGTGAGTGGCTCTGGGGGAGGTTAGGTAACCTCCCTCACTCCAGCTGCTGGGAAGGTGGAGGAGCCAGGATGAGGCCTGTTCCAAGTCCGTGATGGGAAATGAAATCTGCTTCCTTCAAGGTGGGGAATTTCTCAACCAGTGGAAGGGGCATCAGACCAAATCAAAGACTCACTTCAGGTTGTAGCCAAGAGGCTAATGACGGTGTGATCAGTCAGAGGGAACTGCAATTATTTTAGAGGAGAATGAAGAGGCCCTGGGCTTCATGCGTGGCAGTGGGAATGGACAGGAGGGCACAGATTTTAGCGAGAGTACAACAGTAGAGTGAACAGCATTTCGTGATTAGATGCAGGGGCAAAGGGGAGGAGGGCATCAAAAATGCTTTTTGAATGCCTGTGGCTTCAGAAATTGGATGAGTGGCAACGCTATTTTAACCAGGCTAGTTCATCCAGAAGGAGGGGAATGTTTGGGAAAATGATAGGTCAGTCATGGTTGACATCCTGAGTTCGAGGTGTCTGTCTACAAGACACACAGCTGGGGATAGACAATGGACGCATTGGGATACCATTATCCTAAAGATGGTTAACTATACAGCAGTGCGCTGGTAACAACAGACTCTCCAGGGAAAGGAAGCTCTGATTTGTAGCATTTCCCACCTTCTGTGGTGTGAAATACACCCACTTTGGCCAATTTCAAACTACCAAAGTGAGGTTACTAAAAGTGGATTTGGGGATGCCTGGGTGGCTCAGTCAGTTGAGCATCTGCCTTTGGCTCAGGTCATGATCCCAGGGTCCTGGGATCGAGCCCCACGTCGGGCTCCCTGCTCAGTGGGGAGCCTGCTTCTC
>NW_023217460.1:0-299 GCF_002007445.2 Ailuropoda melanoleuca
ACCAGAATGGAGTCTGCAAGGTCAGAGAGGGACTGCGTTTTGGGTCAGTGTCTGGGATGTCCATTGGATGTACTCAAACACACCACTGACCCCAGCCCATGCCTGAACTGGTAGGAGAGTCTCTTCATCTTGCAATGTGCCTCTAGGTCTCTCCTCTGAGAAAGGTTAATATCATGGTCACTTTAAAGGAGATATACTTAAAGGAATTCTCATCACAGGACATATAATAACGGGTGAATTCAGAGCTGAGAAGCGATATACAGATAAATAAAACTAAGTGCAAATGTGTGAAACCATTT
>NW_023217460.1:327-2641 GCF_002007445.2 Ailuropoda melanoleuca
TAATTTGGAAATATCTAGTAATGCTGAAGATTTGTATCCTTTATGACTTAGCAATTATTCTGCTAGGAATACATTCTGGAGAACCTCCAGCACATACTTATTCACACAAATGTTCATTTCAACATTGTTTATAATACCAAGAACTGGAAACAAGCTGGGTGTCTAGTCACAAAAAAATGACAGAGAAGCAATGTAGTCATACAATAAGAAAACTATAGCATTAAAATGAACTAAAACTATATGCATGACTATTGATAACTGTCCCAAATAAATTATTTAGTGGAAAACAGCAAGTTGCAAAAGACTTAAATAAACGTGCAAATCCAAGCTATGCATTATTTCTTTGTGGATACATCCCTATGAGTGAAACTATAAAAAAAAGTCATGGGAAGTTTAAATATCAAACTCAGGTTAACTCTGAAAAACTGGTTTGTGGGGCTATATAAGATACTCCAACTAACAACTGTAGGAGAGTTAAAAAAAAATCATTTTTCTTTCTACCCATCCTAGGTTTATTGGCTAGGACCCTGTACATTAGCAAAATACCAATAAACAAGAGAAAAACATGCAAGAGTTATTAACATATGCATTGCACATACACGGGAGTAACTCAAAGGGGTGGTTAGAATTTGGTCTTAAATGACATTTTAAAAGACCTATACATTTTATTTTATTTTTTGTCAAATTTTTATTTAAATTCTAGTGTAATATTGTTTTCAGGATAGAATTCAGTGATTTGTCACTTACATACAACACCCATGCTCAACACGACAAACGCCCTCCTTAATGCCCATCGCCCCTTTAGTCCACCTCCTGCCCACCTCTCTTTATCAACCCTCTGTTTAGAACTATAAATTTTAAAGAAGTGACAAGACAAAGGAAAGGTCTCTGAGTTTCCAGGGCAGCAAATTGTGGAAAGGCAAATACATGGAGGAACTAATAAAAGATAAAGTCACTAGCCTTTTAGTAAATTTTGTTAGATTCCTTTGGTTCCCTCTCTGGACTGAAAAGGATCTAGACTTGTCTGTGGTGATTAACTTCTGTCCTTCCTTGTGGAGAGGGGACAGGAGGACACCATTACAAATATATGTCCTGCTCTTAGGCAAATAGGTAGAAGGCAGAGAGCTTTTCTTGTATCTGCTTCTCAGTTGCCTTCAGCCCCAAATGATGCAGATGCCAAAGTTGCATATTTTGGGGTAGCATATTCTAATATCTTTCACAATGTTTCATTCCTAATAAAAATAAAGGAAGTATGGCAAACCATTAAAATTTCACAAAGCTGTTATATTAGTCACCATACAATATATAACAAAGTAACAATTATTTTAAAAAAAAAGTAAATAATTGAATGATACTATAGTGGCAGATACATGGCATTATACATTTGTCAAAATTCATAATTAATGCACAATACCCAAGAGTGAACCCTAATATAATATATGGACTTCGGGTCATTAGGGTGTGTCAGTGAAGGTTCATTAGCAAATGTACCTCTCTGGTAGGGACACTGATAATGGCTGTGTGTGTTGTCGGGGGGAGAGCAAGGGGTATATGGGAACTCTTGTACCTTCTGCTCAATTTTGCTGTGAACCTAAAACTGCTCTAAATAATAACATTATACATAAAAAAATTCACAAAGCTGAATACTGTAAACAAAGGCATTAAGTTAATAATTCTCTTTATTTTCAATATACTTGAAATATTTAAAATCATTTTAGACAAGAGTAAACTGAGGCTCAGAGAGTTAAGTCTTTGTCCAATAACTTATTCTTAGTTTTTGACAGAACTGAAAACATGAATCCATGTCCTCTAAGTTCTAATTAGTTACCCTTTCCTCCATGTCCACCACATGTTCACACCATGTCCTTCCATTAAAGCCAAAGCATTTCTCATTTAGGCAAGAAGAATTCTCCCTAGAGTAGCTGGTTCAGTTGTATAGAATTCACAGAACATATTTTACTCTAAACACTGTCCAAGGGTTAAATGACCCTGCCTTTTTCTCCTATGATCCTTTTTGCAATTGTCAACAATGTGGGATGTTACTTACTTTGTTCCATTGGGAATATGTAGTGGAAGGTATTAATAATAATCACCATTGGAAGATGAAACTAGGACATCTAGTACTAGNTTATTACTAGCTCCCCAAAGGTTCAATTGATCAATTAGATAAAACCACGGTACAACTCCAACTTGACAAAAGAAAAAAGCATCTATAAATATCACTCCTTGAAAGAAATTAACCGCACAACAGAAAAACTGAAGAATTCAATTTACATCTCTGACATGCATTATATCAGGTAGGCTATATCCGAAA
>NW_023217461.1:0-153 GCF_002007445.2 Ailuropoda melanoleuca
GGTGATGATAGTGCTAAGACGGTCCCTGTACGGTGTTGTTTCTGACGGACGTGTGTTGGGCCTTTTCGTTCGGTTGCCGCCAGCAGTTTTGACAGGATTTCCCCAGGGAGAAAACATTTCGTTGGAAGCGGGTTTTGGCCAAATTGTCTTTCT
>NW_023217461.1:527-757 GCF_002007445.2 Ailuropoda melanoleuca
GCGACCACTTTCCCTCATGTTTCCCTATTCACGAAGGGTGATGATAGTGCTAAGACGGTCCCTGTACGGTGTTGTTTCTGACGGACGTGTGTTGGGCCTTTTCTTTCCTTTGCCGCCAGCAATTTTGACATGATTTCCCCAGGGAGCAAGCAGTTCGTTGGAAGCGGGTTTTGGCCAACTTGTCTTTCTCAGTGCTGTGTTCGTCGTGTTTCACTCACGGTACCAAAGCA
>NW_023217462.1:0-634 GCF_002007445.2 Ailuropoda melanoleuca
GGGCAGGGGTGCTGCCCAAGCCCTGAGCCCTCGATGGTGCAGACACCAGGACCACACTCTACCCGGCGTCCAAGGAACCTTCTGGAAGGCAACCCGGACCCTGTCACGCCCCCTCCTCCACCCTGAGGCCCCCACGCCCCTGCCTGGTCCCTTCCCTTCTGCCTGGAGCAGGGGGACCAGCCTCCCTCACCGGAGCTGCTCCCCGGCAACAGGAAACCCCAACGCCCAGTCTGAAGCCGAGCTCCGTGGAAACAGGTGTGCATTGCCCTCGGTGCTGCAAAGGTTTGTGATTGGTTTTAAAAAAGAAGAAAAAGGTATTTTTCGAGCGTCATCATCAACTCGAGAACACAATATGATTAATTCTCCCAACCCCCTCAACCCCAAGACACAGCCATGGCACCCCATGCAGGGGTCTGAGGACCAGACGTCACGGGAGGTGACCCCACAGCCTCCCCTGGGTGCCCGGAGTCACCGCACCCCCCACCTCCTGCCCTGGCCTCCCTCTGCCCGCCTGCCTGCCCTCGTCCCACCCTGAAGCCTGCATGGGCTCAGCCATCCCGTCGTCTGAGAAGCCACCCCGGCCCCCCACCAGGGTGACCCTCCCTCGGCACTGACCCTCGTCCGTGACCCCCTC
>NW_023217463.1:0-634 GCF_002007445.2 Ailuropoda melanoleuca
CCATTAGACTGTAGTAGAATGAAGAAATGAACTTATATAATGTTCAACTCCTGAAATTCAAGGGTTTCTTGTTACAGCAAGTGGCATTGGCCCCTACCATTTCCTTCTACCTCCCAATACACAGGCCCTTGGGTGAGATGGCCGAAGACTTTGGGAACACAAAGTGAGTAACTTCCTTAATCTATATTCATACAGAATGAGGGACAAAAACTGGAGGAAAAAGTAGGCCATCAAAATGGATCCACAACAAGAAATTATAGGGATATATGATACAGTCAGTGCACTGCAAAGCAGTACACAAGACGTCCTGCTCAACTGAATTGTTAATAAGAAGACTTAGTTAGTTTCAATCACTTCCTGTCCAAACTTGCTTGATTCTTTCATTAACAGCAGGACTGGCTGCAGGTGTCCTATAAACATTTATCTTTTCTGTCTTAAAAGGACCAAGAAACTGTCCCCAGAACCACTCCCACCTTACAACTGAAATAAAATGTCCAGACTCTATCCCTTCATAGTCTACCTTGTTTTCGATGCTCTTCTAATTGCCTCCAGACTATCTCATTGGTTTGGACTCTCTGCCTAGCTCTGGATTTCAGCTTCTTCCAGAAACTGCCCCTTAGGTCTTCTTGGACTC
>NW_023217465.1:0-634 GCF_002007445.2 Ailuropoda melanoleuca
GCTCTCCCTGGGCAGTTTGACAGCTGGAAACAAAGTCAGAGGGAGGCTGAGGTTGGGGCTGGTGCTGGTGTGCCCGCCTGCTGCTCGCCTGCCCACATCTGCCCTGCTCTGAGTGACTGCTACTGTATCACAGGGGGCACATTGCCAGAATATGGGAATTACCTTAGGGGGCTAGCCTGTCACACTCATTTGGGGTGTGCCTGTGCTGAGCTCTCCTCTGCTGCCCTGGCTTTGTCCAGACATCCAGGCCTTAGTGGAGAGGCCTCAGTCCACACAGGGAAGGGCTCTAGCTCGAGTCCCACAGATCCGGGTTCAGTGCTGACTGCCCGTGACCAGCTCTGTTGCCTTGAACACTCCATTCCCCTCACTGAGCTTCAGTTTCCTCGGCTTAAAATAGACGTGATGAATAGTAGCTATTATGTGGATAAAGGGAAATAATGCCTGTGACATTATCAGTGGAGGTCCTAGAGCTCTGTGAGTCTAGGTGGCTATTGTAATGCCAGTATTTGTTCTGCTCTCACCAGATTCCTGTGTAACTCTGGGTCCACCCTTCCTCTTGGCCAGAAGGTGGGACAGGGGGCCTGTAAGAAATGGCCTTCTTCTGCGGGGCTGACGAGAGGTTTTCATTTTTTAT
>NW_023217466.1:0-635 GCF_002007445.2 Ailuropoda melanoleuca
AAAAAAAGATTTTATTTGAGAGAGAGAGTGCGAGCACACATGAGAAGGGAGGAGGGGTAGTAGGAGAAGCAGACTCCTCACTGAGCAGGGAGCCCAGTGTGGGGCTCAATCCCAGGACCCTCGGATTATGATGTGAGCCGAAGGCAGATGCTTAACCGACTGAGCCACCCATGTGCCCCTGTTTGTACATTTTTAACAGTAGCTTTTGAAGCTCATGATAACCAAAAGCAGAGTAAAGGGTAAGTAATTTAACTGAGCTTCAGTTTTCTTATTTATCTGTATCCTGATGGTGGGAGGATATGGGCTAACATGCAAAACACAATGCCTGGCAAATATTGTTAATGTTTTTAGTCTGCTTTAACGTATCTGTTGTCCATACCATATCATTAAGTGCTCAACCACCTTCATTATCTGTTTTAAAAAAAGGGAAAATAAACCTCTACTGAGTTGTATGTGTTTATTGTGAGACAAAATTTGTATGTGTGAATATCTAGCCTAATGCTCTTTTTTTTTTTTGAAAATTGCCTTAAAAATGTATGTATGAAAGTGAAAGATAGAGGGGGAAGACAGTGTTGTGTTATTAAAAGTATTTCCTTGAATTAAATAACAAATGAGCAGGAAGTTACTGCGGTCCA
>NW_023217467.1:0-635 GCF_002007445.2 Ailuropoda melanoleuca
AAAAACCAGGGATGTACTGTATGGTGATTAACATAATATAATAAAAAATATTATTATAATAAAAAAATAAAATAAAATAAGCAAAGAGAAAAAATAACAGGTACAGTACATTTGCTTCTGCACATATATTAAAGCATGACTGTTTAGATTACATTTATAGGAAAAACTTCAAGTTTTGATTATATTGAATATCATGGACACTTTTTTTTTCATCTTATTTAAGTGTCTCTCTAATTCTTTAAGCCCATGGATTCATTAGGGGGAAAACGGCCTCTGATCTGTTCTCCCTACATGAAGTAATAATCATTTTATTATGGAATTAAAGGTGTTCTGACATAACTGAAGGAATAGAAATACAAACAGGTAATGATAAAAAGAAGTCTTCAAATTCCAGGAAACAAATGTTATTTCCATGCAAAATACAAGAAAATAAATAACAAAAGTGTCACCAATAGAATAGTATTTGGATGATTAAAGCTTTTTCCATGTCATGCCTCAGAAGTTTGAGGCACAGGCCAATCACTGACAATAATAATAGGGAGTGTGCAAAGAATGTCAAACTTCTCTAGATTTTTCTCCAACACTTGGAATATGATAGATTTTGAGCAGAACTCAATTTTTTCAGATTTTTTTTT
>NW_023217468.1:0-635 GCF_002007445.2 Ailuropoda melanoleuca
AGATAATTATTTCAATATATGCAGAAAAAGTATGTGATAAACTAATATGTTCATATTATCAATACCCAAACTCAAAAGGATATTAACATAAAAAGAAACTGGCTAACTACTAAAAATATATTTCTTAAAACCCCTACTAAAAACATTCTCCTAATGGGAATAAGTTAAATACATTCTCTTTAACATCAAGAATGAGACAAACTGCTCATTTCTATCACCATTTCTACACAACCCTGTAATGCAGCACAATGAGACAAAAATCTGATCACTAAGAATTAGACAGGGGGAAATAAAACTGGTGTTATTTGCAGATGACATGATCATTCACATACAAAATCCAAAGATTCCATAGATATTTGAAATAGCAGAGCTGCATTGTGCCTGACCATGAGAATAATATACAATATTCAATTAATGATGTAATAAAAATAGACACAATTTACACTAGTATTAGATAATGAAATACAAGTAACCAAGATTTTCTTTAATTTGCTGTGTAGTGCTCTGTTGTTTGGCTCTGCCACAATTTGCTCCCTCACTTACCTACCAGCAAACTGAGATGACTTACAATTTTTGACTATTACAAATAAAGCTGTTAGTTGCATTCTTGTAAACACTTTGTATGTACATATGCT
>NW_023217469.1:0-635 GCF_002007445.2 Ailuropoda melanoleuca
AAAAGAAAAGGACACTAAACGGTAGATGCAGGTGGTTCAGAGCACACCAAGCTCGATAAATACCAAAAAATCTGTACATAGGGGCACCTGGCTGGCTCAGTCAGAAGAGCGTGCGGCTCTTGATCTTGGAGTCATGAGTTCAAGCCCCACGTTGGGTATAGAGATTACTTAAATAAGTAAATCAAGCTAAGAATAAAATCTATACATAGGCATATCAAAAACTGCAGGAAATCAAGGAAACAACAAAAAGGGAAAAAGGATCCACTGGGAAAAACCACCTGACATACACAGAAACGCAGATGAGACTACAAAGAAACTTCCCTTTAGAAACCATACAACCAAGGAGTGGAGTGGAATAAAAAAGCCACCAAATTAAGAATTTGTCGCCTCTGAAGTTATCCTTCAAAAGTTAAAGAGAAATAAAGACAATCACAGATCAAAAATTGTGGAATTTGTTGCTGATACCCCTGCCATGCAAAAACTATAAAAAAATTTCTTCAGAGTGAAGGAAAATGATATAGGCCACCTCCACAGAGATTCACCTGCTTCCAAGAAGACATGGATTTTGAGGAAATCAGGCTCCATCAGACATCCATGAAAATCTCAGACCCTGCCAGTTCTTTTTTTTTTTTTTT
>NW_023217470.1:0-5396 GCF_002007445.2 Ailuropoda melanoleuca
TAGTCAAAGAAGAAAAGCTTCTTTAATCTTTCAGACTCAACAGATAGCCATGATATATGCTAGGACTTATCAGAATACAATGAAGGGTTTAGAAATGGAAAATGCAAGCAGGTTGCTTACTATAGTAAATAACTGGTTAGCACAACCACCTGGACACTTTAGTCAGGCTCCATAGCAAGATCCTATTTTGTCATTATTATTATCACTATCACTATTATTATTATCACTATCATAATAAGCATAAAATGATCACATTATTTTCAGCCACAGACACAAGGTCAGCAGATTACAGTTAATTACTGGTTACGTGGTAGATGCTGTGGGTACCAAAAGGAAGACGACTTCTTCATTGTGGTAGAAGGCTTACTGTGCTCTTTTATACCTCCAGGCTTTGTTCCTTCTGTCATTCTTTCTGCTTCTCCTTTTCATAAAATCTTTCCAATCCATCAAGATCCAGGTCATACATAACTCTTTGTTGGTCTTCAAAGACCCTGGCAGTTAGTCACTTCCTTCTCTTTAACCTTAAGTACTTGTTTATATTTCTCTGATCAGCTTGTTTCTTTGAGTTGTAGCTACTTGCATACACTTCTTTCCTTCACTAAACTGAAGTCCTTGAGTGCAGGAACCTGTGCTTTTCATCGTTATAAACTGAGCGCTAACTATTGAGGATAGACTTCGGTAGTGTTTATTATGTGAGCATATAAATGAATAAAAGAAAAACATTTTTATTTCACAAACACTTCTATCAGAAAAATATTGAAATAAAGATTTCTCGGAAATTTTTGGTACGTTTCAAACATTCCGAAGCCATTTAATAGAACTTGGTGAAACTCAAATATTAAAATCTGGTTGTGTGCGTGTGTATATGTCTTGTAGGCAGAATTTCCTCTTAAGATTTCAATATGACATATGTGGGTTAGTTGGCTCATCACTTTTGTTTTCCAAATAATTCTTAGCTTTAGAAAACATCACTATAAAGCACACAGCAGCCAATAGGTAAACTTTGTGAGCTGGACCGAAATGTCATCGCCAAGCTGGACTTTCCCAGGTGGAAGGCCCATGTGCTAAATAGAAACTGCATTGTCTACCTGTGAAAAACTTTTACATGTCAGCAGAATTGACTTTATATGTGGATGGGGTTGATAATTCTCTATAGGGCACTTACTTCCTCCAAGAAAATTGTCCCTGTCCACCTGCAAAGGAGCCAAATACTCTCACCATTGCATTATTCTTTTAAGAGTGTTAAAACGAATTGAATCATTATGATGTAGAGCACTAAATTAGGCCTGTATCGGATTATATACGTTTTTTAAATCACTTAGTAGAAATGGCCACCCCACCCTCAAACATATTCTAGTTCCTTTGTGAAAGAAAACTCTGTTATGTATTCCATATTCACAACCTTACCCATGAACACAAACCTGATTCCAATTCCTCCTCAACACAAGCTTGTTACCCATGGGTGCTTCATGTCTTGGACTTGATCTTTGGTTCCATTTACCTGGCTGTAGCCTTGGTTCTATGTTCTTAGTCTTTCTGGTTCTTTACTTCCTGAAAGGTTTAAATTGTCTCTGGCCATTGTAGATAAATATTATATCCACTATCTTTAGGCCCTGGGAACTTTTGTTCCTAGTAGCAGATAGAGCTTCTTCTGGATTACTCTGGCACAAGTAGGAATTAAACCCTACAGGGGGTCTCTGACCATCAGTCAGGTGAACGATGACTGTAGGTGGGTGGTTTAAGGGAGACCAGCTCTTTGGAATAATGTTAAATATTGTGTATTTCTGACATCACAATCAAGTCAGGACCAAGTACATCACATTAGGGAATGCCGTATTATTCCAGAGTCCTATCATTCAGCATGACATTTTGTTTTTGACAATGAACGATTAGTGCCATTGTACTTTAGTACACATCCAAGCAGGTTCCCCACATTCCTCTGAGAGTCCTCCCCACCAAAATGTATTTTATCAAAAGACTGTTATTTATAAGTAGTCTATGTAGAGCAGCTAGTCAGAAATGGTACATTAAGAAAATGACTGTTACTGCAATACTGATTCTTAATATTGACTTGTTTATTATTTACAAAATACTTTGCTTTACATATTATTAGTTGGTCTCCCTGATTCTAACCTTACTCTATTAAAATATGTTCTCAACAAAATAGACTGTTAAAACACAAATGATGGTATATCACTCTTCTGCTCTAGACCCTGTAATGGCTTCCCAGGTACCTCTCCCTGGGATTGAAAATCCAAATCCTTAGGATCAGGTTAACAATTCTCTGTGATACTTATGCTACCCCCCAAATCCTCCCTGTCTGCCTATAAAAGGGTCTCAAATGCTTACCATTAGTATTACCCATTTAGTTCAGGGTCATTGAAACCAGTTAAGTCAGAACATGTGCCCAGACCTCATGATCTCCTTCCTTTTACTGCTCAGATTTCTTCCCACTTCCCAGCTCATTCAGTCCAGCCACACCAGCCTCCTTGCCCTTCTTCTAGCACTGTACTTCTGGGATGAGCCCTGCTTGGTCCTGAGCTATGGTATTTTTTTCTGTATTGTCACATTTAACTTGCTAAAGTTTTGCTAAGGGTTTTTACATCTGTCCTCCTGGGGGATATTGGTCTTTAGTTTTCATTACTATCTTTGCCTGGTTTTGGTAGTCAACTAATACTAGTCTCAGAAAATGAGTTAGAAAGTATTTCCTCTTCTTCAGTTTTCTAGAAGAGTTTGTTTAGATGTTCTGTCTTTCTTAAGTGCTTGGTAGAGTTCACCAGTGAATTTTCTTTGTGGAAAGGATTTTCATTCAACTTCTTTAACAGATTGCAGTTAAAAAGTAGATTGGGGAGGGTATGTGTTGTAATAAGCAATGGGTATTATGTAAAACTGATGAATCACAGACCTGTACCCCTGAAAAAAATTTTTTTTTACTTTTGCCTTTTTATTAGAGTAACAAGAAAAAAAAGAAAGAAATCTTTTTTTAAAAAAAGGAGAAAAAAAGATTTAACTTCTTAATAGATACAGGGCTAATCAAAATCCAGTTCTTCCATCCTGAATGAGCTATGGAAGCTCATGCTATTCAGTACATATGTGCATTTTATTAAAGTTGTTAAGTTATTGGCATAAAGTTCTTCATAATATTTCTTTCTTTTTCTTTTCTTCTTCTTCTACTTCTTTTTAGAGAGTGCATGCAGATCTGTAAATAAAGACAAGAGGTAAACAGGGGTGGATGATGGTGGGTCATAAACTATAGTTGGGTTTTGTTCTTTTTTTTTAAGATTTTATTTATTTATTTGACAGAGAGGGAACACAATCAGGGGGAGTGGGAGAGGAAGAAGCAGGCTCCCAGCGGAGAAGCCTGATGCAGGGCTCGACCCCATAACGCTGGGATCATGCCCTGAGCCTAAGGCAGACACCTAACGACTCAGCCACCCAGGTGCCCCAGTTGGGTTTTGTTCTGAGTATAATGAGAAGCCATTTGGGTGTTCAAATCAGGGAGATAATGATATCTAACTTACTTTTAAAGATACCTCTGCTGGATATATGGAAAGTGGACTGTGACAGGGCAAGAAAGGAAGCAATAAAACCAGTTAGGAGACTATTGCAGTAGAGCAGGCATAAGATGGTGGTTGAACCTGGAGTCTGTAATGGAGGTGGTAGGATATGGAGTTAGTAGAGTTGACATACTTGCTAATGAGCTGGATGCAGGGTGTGAGGGAAGTTGGTAGCCTACATCATTCCTAAGGTTTTGGCTGAAACAACTGGTCAGTGGTGGTGCCATTTCCTGAAATGGAGGACAACTGTGGATGGATTAGTCATGGGCTGAATTGTGTCTTTCCTCAAACCCACTTTCTATGTTGAAAGCCACATCCCAGTGTGACTGTCTTTGGAGACAGGGGCTTTAAAAAGGAGGAATTTAAAGTTAAATAAAGGCATAAAAAAAAGTAGGGCTGTAATCCAATAGGGCTTGTGTCCTTATAAGAGGAGGAAGACAAGGGGGGGTGTGTGTACATAGAGAAAAGGCATGTGAGGGCACAGCAAGAAGGTGGTCACTTGCAAGCCAAGGAGAGGAATCTCGGGAGAAATCAACCATGCTGGCACCTTAGACTGCTAATCTCCAAAACTGTGAAAGCAAATTTCTTGTTGTTTGAGCCTCCCAGCCTGTGGTATTTCATTGTGGCAGCAATACAACCCTAGAAAACGTAGCAAACAATACAGAAATGAAGAAGATAGTGGGGGGAAATATCAAATTCTCTATTAGACATGTTGAGTTTGAAATGTCTATTAGATTTCCAAGTAGGGAGGCTGAGGTGGCAAGTGGATATATAAGCTCAAGGAAGAGATGGAAGCTAGAGATGTAATGGAAAGGTATTAGCATAAACATGATATTTATTATAAGGAGAAGACATATTACCCAGTTTCTGTGGTCCTATGAGGAACCTCCATTGGTGTTAACAGTCCTGACTTCTTACTGTTTTCGGAGTCCTTCTTCCCTAGGAGGAGGATTGACATAACTTGATTGGTGAGTTTGGGAGAAAGAACCAAGTTTCATTAGTTTTCTTGTATCTTTTTGGGATGTCTGCCTTCAGAGAGTATAAATTTTCTAATCTTCCAGGCTGTGAATTTTTCAAGATGCAGTTTGCACTGGGAGAAGCTTGTGGTTATACAAATGTTCCTATGATTGACTGAGATAGTCAGCAAAATATTAGCAAGTCGAGTTACACTGTGACTCAAGGGGAAAAATAGTTCTACAGAGTTCCAGGCAGAAGGACAAGGACCACCACATGCAATGGTTGTAACAAAATTGAGCTTTGCCTGGAATTATATTCTGCAATAGAAATATTTCAAAAACCAGTAATAGAGGTGGCATTTTGATCTTTCTTTGACTCTATATCTGTGGTGAAATTGATTGTGCACTTTAGGGTTCGCTAGATAAGGTCACCTATCTAATGGATACCAATAGAGAAAATCATAGGGCCAAACATAGAAACTTGGGGCTTTCCAATAATTAGATGGTGGGAGAGGAATCATTAAAGGATATTGAGAAATTAAGGCTAGAAGAAACCAGGAGAGTGTAATGCTGGAAATCAAGTGAAGAAAATATTTTAAGAAAGAACAGTCATCCGTTTCAAAAGCTGCTGGTATGTTGACCTGAATGATGGTTTATGAAATTGGTGGTGTGACCATCTCTTCTCTTTCTGGTTAATTTCGTGAAAAGAAGAGAAAAGCCATAACTCCAGCTGGCTTCACTGGAGGCAAGATTATCAGTACAGCCTCCTACATTCAATTAATTAAACATCTCCCTTAAGAAGGGTGACCGTTCAGAAGCTTTTTATCTTGATGAAGTCCCATAAGTTCATTTTATCTTTTGTTTCTCTTGCCTTTGTAGATGT
>NW_023217471.1:0-635 GCF_002007445.2 Ailuropoda melanoleuca
TTTTTCCCTACTTGAGTTTCTCCTTTATCCTAATCTATGTTTATTTTTTAAACGTTGCTAAGATTTATGTAATAATGTGAATCACTTCAAACCATTTTTTAATAGCTTAGAATTAAAATAAGCGTGTTTCCTGTTGAGAACGCACAAGCCCTTTGTCTTCTCATTTCCACCTTCACGTGCTTCGTTATGATTATCAGGCCTTCCTAAGGAAAGGGACCAGCTTCCCTGATGCTGGCAATACGGTTTCTTACATACAGATGGTACACATCTAAAAACATAGCCTTTCAGACACTCCTCCCATGCAGCTGAGAGAAAGGAAAGGGAAATCGATTGAGAGTCACAGTTTCAATCCGCAGAGCTCGACGTTTTGATGTCATCAAGAGTTGCACAGGCTGCGTCTCTCCGAGGGCCCCAGGAGTCTGGCCTGCTGCCGCCACGCGCCATCCGTTATCCTAGGGGAAATGAAGTGTGTCTGACAAAATTTCCCATTCGCGTTCATTTGCTCACAGTGTTACTGTGACGGGGATCCAGGCCTTGAGCCAAGATTAGATTCCCCATGTTCTAGCTGCATCTCTTGATGGAGTTCAGAGGTTCATGTTTTCCGTCCTCAGGCATCCTCACGGCATCCCCTGCGA
>NW_023217472.1:0-635 GCF_002007445.2 Ailuropoda melanoleuca
AAATGGGGAGTGCCAGAATGTTCTTCAGCATGGAAAGACAGCACCAAAGCTCAACCGTAAGGCAGGAGTTCTGGTGACCCGTGTGAGGACTGGATTGTAGTGGGGAGAGTTTGGTGGGTTGCGTTGACCAGACTTGTGACCGACAAGTCTGTCATGGTTATTAAAGATTTTGGTGGGCAGTCCTCAGATGTCATAACCTTATCTTCCATTTTAGAATGAAAGTGTTATGGGGAAAGAGGAAAACAAGGCAGACAAATGTTGCGCAGGGCCCCCTACAGTTCGATTTCTTGAAGACATTGCTGTCGCTAATGAACCTTGCTTGGAGTGAGGGGGTGGAGTGGCAGGAGAGGAGAGATGGATGTGGGGAGGATTGCCACCTGTTGCAGTGACTATCTGATCACCTAAAACATTTACGTATTTCTTCCCCTCACCAGTTCCCTTTCCAGCAGCCATTATCTGTAACAAAAGGGTAGATCTTATGGAAGGCATCTTAGGTAGGCATTTGTTCAAGCTAGCAGTACTTGACATTTTACAGGTTCTAACTCATTTAATCCTCATAACAACGCTCCATGGTAGATTTTTTTATTCCTGTTTTGCAGTTGAGGTTATCGGGTCTCTGAGAAGGTAAGTGATCT
>NW_023217473.1:0-2834 GCF_002007445.2 Ailuropoda melanoleuca
AATTGGTATAACTCTTGCAAGGAAATGTGGTAATATGGAGCAAAATTTAAAACAACATATGGTTTGACTCACTATTAATCTCAAAATTCAATCTATAAAATATACTTATAAACACATACCAAGTTATAAACAAGGAGGTTTATTATAACATTACTTGTTTGGCATCAAATTTCTAATTTATAACACATTGGAAACAACCAGGATGCTGATAACTAGTGGCTTAGAAAAATATTATGCAACAGCTGAAAAACTGAGATATATCGATTTATCTTTTTATGTTTTAGGGTAATACGAGTTAAGAGTCACACTTCTGAAGAAATAGATGCAGATGTCATAAACATGACCAGCTTTATTACCAACAAAGGTGAATTAAGAAATAGGGCATGATCTGCAGCCAGATAAACCACTTTATTCCCAGAAATAAATATATCCATGTCCCACAAAGGGACTCCATGTGGTTGGGGCAGAGCCCGCACGGTAAGCTCACTAAATTGAGAAACAGAACTAAAACAAACTGAGAACAGACTGTTCCAAAAGAGGCAGTGGCTAAAACACATATTTGAACCTTTTTTATTTTTATTTTTTTAGAGAGAGAGAGAGAGCACATATGGGTCCCCACTCTCATGGGGTAGGGGGTCGGGCGTTGTGAGGGGCAGGGGAAAGTGGGAGAGAAAATTTCAAGCAGGATCCATGCCCAGCATAACCCTATGTGGGGCTGGGATCTCATGACCCTGAGAACAGGTCTCAACTGATACCAAAAGACTGAAATTATTCCCTGCATATTCTCAGAACACAACCCTTTGAAATTGGAACTCAACCACAAGGAAAAATTTGGAAGAACTCAAACACTTGGAGACTAAGAACAATCCTGCTCAGGAATGATTTGATAAACCAGGAAATCAAAAATCAATTTAAACAATTTATGGAGACAAACGAGAATGAAAACAGAATGGTCCAAAGCCTATGGGACACTGCAAAGGCAGTCCTAAGGGGAAAATACATAGCCATCCAAGCCTCACTCAAAAGAATAGAAAAATCTAAAATGCAGTTTTTATATTCTCACCTCAAGAAGATGGAACAGCAACAGAGGGGCAGGCCTAATCCACGCATGAGGAAGCAGCTGACCAAGATTAGAGCAGAAATCAGTGAATTAGAAACCAGGAGTACAGTAGAGCAGATCAACAGAACCAGAAGCTGGTTCTTTGAGAGAATTAATAAAATTGACAGCCACTAGCAAGACTTATCCAAAAGACTAGAGAAAGGACCCAAATTAATAAAATTATGAATGAAAAAGGAGAGGTCACAACCACCACCAATGAAATTGGAAGGATTGTTGAAAACTTTTATCAACAGCTTTATGCAAATAAATTAAGCAATCTGAAAGAGATGGAGGCCTTCCTGGAAACCTATAAACTACCAAGACTGAAACAGGAAGAAATTGATTTTTTAAACAGGCCAATTAATTATGAAGGGATTGAAACAGTGATAAACAACCTTCCAAAAAACAAAACTCCAGGCCCGGACGGTTTGCCTGGGGAATTCTACCAAACATTCAAAGAAGAAATAATACCTATTCTCCTAAAGCTATTTCAAAAAATAGAAACAGAAGGAAAGCTACCAAACTCATTCTATGAGGCCAATATTACATTGATCCCCAAACCAGTCAAAGACCCCCTCAAAAAGGAGAATTACAGACCAATTTCCCTAATGAATATGGACACCAAAATCCTCAACAAGATCCTGGCTAATAGAATCCAACAGTACATTAAAAGGAATTTCCATCATGACCCAGAGGGATTCATCCCTGGGACGCAAGGGTGGTTCAACATTCGCAAATCTTTCGGTGTCTTAGATTTTATCCAGAAAGAAAAATTCAAAAATCATATGATTCTCTCAATAGATGCAGAAAAAGCATTTGACAAAATACAGCATCCTTTCCTGATTAAAACCCTTCATAGTGTAGGGATAGAGGGAACATTCCTCAATCTCATAAAAACCATCTATGAAAAGCCTACAGCAAATATCGTTCTCAATGGGGAAAAGCTGGGAGCCTTTCCCTTAAGATCAGGAACACGACAAGGATGCCCACTGTCGCCACTATTATTCAACATAGTACTAGAAGTCCTTGCAACAGCGATCAGACAACAAAAAGGGATCAAAGGTATCCAAATCGGCAAAGAAGTCAAAATGTCTCTCTTCGCAGATGACATGATACTCTATATGGAAAACCCAAAAGAATCCACTCCCAAACTATCAGAAGTTATAGAGCAATTCAGTAATGTGGAGGGATACAAAATCAATGCTCAGAAATCATTTGCTTTTCTATACACGAATAATGAGACTGAAGAAAGAGAAATTAGGGAATCCATCCCATTTACAATAGCACCAAAAACCATATGTTACCTTGGAATTAACTTAACCAGAGACGTAAAGGATCTATATTCTAGAAACTATACAAATCACTCTTGAAAGACATTGAAGAAGACACAAAAAGATGGAATATTCCATGCTCATGGATCGGAAGAATAAACATAGTTAAAATGTCTGTGCTACCCAGAGCAATCTACACTTTCAATGCTATCCTGATCAATATACCAATGACATTTTTCAAAGAACTGGAACAAATAGTCCTTAAATTTGTATGGAACCAGAAAAGGCCCCGAATTGCCAAGGAACTGTTGAAAAGGAAAAACAAAGCTGGGGACATCACAATGCCGTACNCAAATCACTCTTGAAAGACATTGAAGAAGACACAAAAAGATGGAATATTCCATGCTCATGGATCGGAAGAATAAACATAGTTAAAATGTCTGTGCTACCCAGAGCAATCTACA
>NW_023217474.1:0-635 GCF_002007445.2 Ailuropoda melanoleuca
GTCTTAGAAAATCATGGTGTGTATGTGTGTATTGAATGCATATATTTGTATGTACATATTATAATTTAATAGCTAATGTTAATAGTAGCTAAAATGTGGACCTTAATGTGGATTGTGGTATGAATATGTGTTATTCTAAAGAGATATGATTAACATGAATTAATAGCCTGTATTTAATAATTTGGTTTAGAGTGATATAATGTATAAATAGTAATAATATGGAATAGTTTTGCCCACTCTTCCAAAGTTGGACATTAGCCAGGTAAAGTAGAATTAGCAGGAACATGCATTTTAGCTGATTATATGTGTGAATTTTTAATTATTTAAAAGATAAAAATGTTGCTTTAGAAGCCATGGAGTAAGATTAAGCCAGTAGAGAACTGAGTTAATTATTCTGCATTTTTCATTTCCATAATATGAAGTCATTCTGAAAAATTTTTTGCTAGCTACTAGGAAATAAGCTAAGATTTATGGTAGTTCTTTGAATGCTTCCATCAAAGTTCCATCAATAGGAATGTGCAGTCAGCCTTCTTTTGATTATATCAGTGGACATAACGTAGTAACATTTACATGTCCTCAGTTTTATTACTTTAACAACACAATAAATGGTCAAGATTTTAGCCACTTGAGAGGTC
>NW_023217476.1:0-635 GCF_002007445.2 Ailuropoda melanoleuca
AACTTTCTTGAAGACTGGGTATGTGTTGACTATTACTTTCATATTATCCACAGTTTCCTGCAGTGGTTGAACTGGATTGAATTCTCATCGTCTCGGAATTGATCCGAATATCAGTTTCCTTTGAAGTCAGTTTTAACTCTGCTTCTGAAGTAGCAGAGGAAGATCAGGATTATTTCCCCAATTTTCTTGACCGTAGCTGTTCTTGGCATATTTTAATGTGCAAACACCTGCCTTTTTGGTTTTAAAGCCATTCCGATGAGCTGGGAGTCTGACTGGCTTGAACAGTGAAAGACAAATATTAAGTATATGATCTCACTTATACGTGGAAGCTAAAAAAGCTGAGCTTGTAAAAACAGAGTAGAATGGTGGTTACCGGGGACTTGGGCGCTGGGGAAATTAGGGAGATGTTGTCTAAGGGTACAAACCTACAACTAGTAGAGAAATATATTGGGAGGTCTAATGCACAGCATAGTGATTACACTCAAGACTACGTATAAACTTCAAAGTTGCTAAGAGACTAGATCTTAATTGTTCCTAGTACAAAGAAGAAATAATTATGTGACATGATAGAGGTGTTAGCTGATGCTACAGTGGTAATCATGTTGTAATATATAAATGTATCTTATCAACATAGC
>NW_023217477.1:0-635 GCF_002007445.2 Ailuropoda melanoleuca
CCGGGATCACGCCCTGAGCTGAAGGCAGACGCTTAACCGCTGTGCCACCCAGGTGCCCCCAGTTTTGAATACTTTATAAGTATTTCTAATCAGTGGACTAGGTTTATGGATATCTCATTTTGTTCTTAAAAAACTCTGTGAGAAGTGGCTACTATAATTATTTCCATTTTAGAGACGAGGATACTCAGATTCAGATAAGTTAACATATGTGTCCAAAGACCTACAACTAATAAGAAGCAAAGCTAGATTAGATGAGCCCAGGCGGTTTGACCATGTTTTTAACCATTCTGCCACTGTAACGATTATTCCTTATGTTTGGCAGTGTTTAATGGTATTTAAAACACGTGTGTAGGGACTATACCATTTGTCCCTCACGAAACGCTGTTAGATGCCATGTTCTCCATGTTTAAAGATAAGGAAATTGAGTCTTGAATAGTTGCATCTTAATTTAAAAGCAGGCACTTGAGTTCTGGTCCATTCTTTTCCTGATCTATGTCTTATTCCCACCCACTTTGGTTTTATCTAGCCCTATTCCTTTTTCTCGGATTTTCTTCTCCTTTCTCCCCCCATCCTACAATCTGGATTTGCAGCATGTGAACAACCAGGAAATAATTGCTTGGGATAGTCACAAAAAA
>NW_023217478.1:0-635 GCF_002007445.2 Ailuropoda melanoleuca
AATACCCATTATGTAGTGAATGTACTAAAGTGTTTAAAAGACTTGTAATAAAGATGTTTGTAACAGCAGAGTTTTCTTTCAGTGAATGGAAGTGATATACATTCCATAATGCATGTAGTGAAGTATTTTTTTTAAGATTTTATTTATTCATTTGACAGAGAAACAGTTTGAGAGAGTGCAAGCAGAGGGAGCTGCAGAGGGAGAGGGAGAAGCGGACCCCCCGCTGAGCAGGGAGCCCAATGTGGGCTGAATCTCAGAACCCTGGGATCATGACTCCAGCTGAACCCACTTAACCGACTGAGCCACCCAGGAGCCCTGTAGTGAATATTTAACAAGACTCGTAATAAAAATATTTTTTATAGGCTAAACAAACAAATAAACAAAAAACAGACAATGCCATTATGGGATTAACGTATTATTGGCTTTTCCTGAGTGGCTCCAGGAAAAGGCAAAGTGAATAGAGCAGTTGAACATACACATAAGAAAGGATGTAAACACTGAAGAATCTTAGTTAAGGAAGGAGAAAAAATGAGGAAAGGACTCATTTCAAGAATAGATAAAAAATAATAGAATAATAATGATGATATGAATAGTATAATTAGTGTGAATAGCTAAGAATTACTTTGTAATCTTTG
>NW_023217480.1:0-635 GCF_002007445.2 Ailuropoda melanoleuca
AATCTGAGGAGACAGGCAAATGTAGAGAATAACAATCAACATCAGCTCATCTGAAGCAAAAGCCACTGGAGCCATAGGCTGATAGGAACGCTTAACTGGTAATTTTAACCAGTTGGAGGCAGAGTGTGGATTAGCTTTACAAGTGGGGGACTTGTGGGGGGCCAGTGTGTTATAGGTTTTACTTCCAGGAACTCCACAGGTTCTCACAGTAAAAATCTGAGGGGAAAAGCCATATTATTTCAGGCAGGGGCAGGGGAAAAGTAACATTTTAAATCCAGAACATTCTACATAGCAAAGGCTTGCCATTCAAGAGAAACTAGTTTATCAGAGCCTTATCTGTCTAGGAGCCTTATTTTCCTTTCAACTAAGGGGAGAAAAAAAAGGCCAAGAACACCTTATGAAGACCAAGGCCCAGGGATTCAGGTGCACTGAAAGACTGTGATTCAATCATAAGATTATAAAACATTCCTCCTCCTACCCACCTTATCACCACAACAGCAGGGCTCCAGTATAGTAATAGTGAATTTCAACGGGCTACAAGACAGACACTATCTGAAAAAGAGTTCTTAGGGAAACCCAAAGACAAGAGAGGAGGAAAACCACAGGATACTACTAGAAACTACAGCTATAGAAAA
>NW_023217481.1:0-5754 GCF_002007445.2 Ailuropoda melanoleuca
CCAGATTTATTGCATGTGTCTCTCATTCCTGGATTCAGGTTTGAAGGAGCATGGCTACTTAGGCATACTCTTCTCATTATTCAGAGCAGGAATACAAGTGCAAGTCAAACCACAAAAGTACATCTAAAGCTTTGAGTTGGATATTTTGTACAGCATGCCCCTAATATTCCATTGGCCAAGTCAGGTCACAGGGCTAAGCCCAAAATCAGTGGGAGCAGATATATATTGTTTTTTGCTCTCGAGTCAATCATGGCAAAGGTGGGAAAAGAGGGAAGAACTATGAACAAATAATACACACACCAAAAAAAATCATTCCATGCAGCATGTGCACAGGAAGAGACTGGGCCATCCTAACCTTCTTGGTCTTACATTTCTTACAGTAAACGAATAATTTGGCATCCCAGTCTCTGCAAACTTAATTAATATCAGCCTTTTCCATAAATAAATGCATTTTGCATGGACTGACTAGTCAGGTTGCAGGTTTCAAGGTATTTGCCAAGAACTGTCCAGGGATGACCCATGCAACTAAGCTTATAGTCCATAGATAATAATGTTCAAATTTGGCCAACTGGATATTTATTTTGGGGCACAGCATTCAATATTCATACAGAGTTCATATACCTTTCACCTACTCTTCATGCCCGTTCACTTCAACCATGCTCTTTAAGGGATGAAGTCACATGCATCCTTACGTCCAAACAAAGACCAATGGTACCACTTGGTGGAGTAGGAAGAACAGTGGACTTTGATTCAGTCTTTATTTGTGTCCTAATTCCACCAATTGTCATCACTGTGATTTCTGAATAAGTCATTCATTTTCATGGTCCTCATTTTCCTTAGTGGTAAAATGAAGGAGATTAATAGTCCCTTACTTACCACCACATTGTGAGAGTCCAAGACAAAACAGATCAACTATCATGTGCCAGAACTATAATAAAAGAAATTGTTATTAAAGACATTTCCTTAGCGCCCGTTGTGCTCTGCCACCTCTGCTGGCACTCTCTCCCAGCCACCTATATCCCCCACCCCCATGCACACACTGCTCAACCCTAAGAGTTATCCAGACCAACCGGGAGGGCCCTCAGTATGCTCCAGCCACAGCATCAGTCCATGAATCATCTTTGTATGCGCAGCTTGTTCCTGGTTGATGGCAGCTGTGCACCACTAATGGCCTCCCAAGCATCAGAGCTGCTCTAGTGCAGCAATTATTTGCATTAATCAAAGGCTTCAAGCAAATCTCCCATTTTTGGCTGAATAGTAAAAGTATATTCATGCTGTGCCCAAATGAGAGATTTCACAGGAAAAGGGATGCTTTGGGCACATGTTGCTATTATGGTATTCAGCTTCTCACCCACCTCTCACTCATTGAGAGGGTCAGCCTAGCTGGAGAATATTATCTGCATACAAGATCACTTAACAAACAAAATGTGTGCTATAAGTACACAGACGTACTTGCTAATTGATGGATATTTGAATGGGTTAAATAACACTATTGTATCCATTCCAATTCCAGAGGGCTCTGCGAGTGTGGAAATGAGAGCTGATCAGCATGGACAGACACCTGTTTGAATAGTTCCAGGTGGGGTTTTAAATGACTCATTCTCAGCCTTGCTTTTGAAGGTAATACCACAAACAGTAGCATGGACCCCAGGCACGCAAAGCCATTTTCATCCAGAAGACATGGATGGGGTCCACTTTCCAGAGGGCCCATCAGTTCCCAAACGGAACACCTCAAATAACATCACCCTGTGGCCACATAAGTCCTTCATCTCATCCTCAGGACAAAAAGAAAAAAAAAAGACTTTGAAATACCAAGACTCAGAGGGAGCACCCCACCAAACCAGAACAAGCGTAGAGATCTAAAAGATACTACCAAAAAACGAAGAAGATTCCTGTCAAGCCCACTGGATTTTTCTGAGGTCAAACTAAATCTAAACTTCTTTTTACCTATTCGAACAGACAGAAAAGAAAAGGGAGACTGGAAATTTCTCAGTCAGGATGTGATGACTTGTTCTCTGTGTGCTAGAGTAGTGTTGGAATAACGAGAAAGAGATTCTGCGTAGTCGAATGCTAAGAAGCCCACCACACCGCGGCAACATTCATTGAGGAGTACATTGTGAGCTGTGGGGAAGAGCGAGTCAGTAGAGCTTGACAAAATTCCTCTCCTCCAGAGGCCTCTGTCTATGCACCCTGAGTTCTGAAGCCCATTGGTGGTCAACTCAAGTCACTGCTTTAAAATTTTACCATGTATTTTTTTCTAAAATAATAACTTACATTTTAATGAAAGAACCATTACCATACTCAAGCACATTCCTTTCCCACAGGACTTTAACTATTCTTTGCATATTTATGATTCTGCTGGGCGAAAGCTGACAGAAATTTACAAATGAACAAAGGGAAGGAAGATGCTGACTTCTGAAAAGACTGTCATAGAATGTCATTTGTCATGATTATTTGTTGTTTGTTCTGTCCACATTCACTCAACCTTCCTGAAGGAAACATACCGCAGTCTTCCTCCAGAGAATCATCTTCTCCCTCACTTTCTATGCTTCTGTTAGAATTGATGATGTTCTTGGCTCCATGGGAGGGTGTGTGATGCAGGCCTTTCCATGGAAAGCATCACATTCCCCTGGGTCATAAGGATAAGTCTGGAAGTGGGTATGAGTTCAAACTGCTGGGTAAGAAAGGAGTTCTCTTTTGCCTTGGATTTCAACCTGGGAGGATGTAGCCCTGGCACTGAGGACAGCCATTAGCCACTGCAGGGAGCCTACCGTGAAACCACACCAGGGAGAAGATCAGAAACCAAGAGACCTGCGTCCATGTTAAGCTCTAGAGTTTGAGGTTTTATGAATCACTAAGTTCGTCTTTTCACTTAAGTTCATCTGAACTGGGCTTTTTGTGCATCCTTATCTGAAAAGACCAAGCCAAAGAGATTTTCAATTGTACTGTATATTTCACCCTCCAAAGAAGGAAATACCAACAACCCTCTCCATACCTGACTAACCACTGTCAAGCAGCGGGAAAGGGTCCTGCTCAAGAATGGGAAGACCTGCTTTCTGGTTCCACAGTTGCCCCATCTGAGAAGGTTGTCAAGCCACTGAGTCAGTGTACATGTGTGAGGAGTTTCTCTAGGAGATAACTGGAGAATTTCTAAGGGTTCTCCAGCCCCAAAATTCCACTCTAACATTTGCCCAACAGTCCTGACAGGGAGGACATTTGAGAAATAATCAGAAAGAAAAAAATACATTTTCTACTCAATAGGGCACTGCCTCAAATGGCCAAATATTTTGTGTCCTTTAATCATCTTTATCATAGACCCTAAGCCTGACCCGCAGTAAAGGGCGTGGGTTAAAAAAATAAATCAAAGAAACATACACCTTAATACATGTACTTCTTCACCTGCTACAAAGGTCTTCTGTGTGAATCAGATTAAGCTATTTTCCAGTTTTCAAACCAGGCCAGCTAGGCAAAGCTACGCCATCTTTGATAAATGAGAGGGAAAACCTCATTAAAGAGACCATCCACACTTTCTTTTTCTTTCTTTTTTCTTTTCTTTTTTTTTGTCAAGAATCTCTGCAAGCTGCAGTTAAGGATTGGAACAGTCTGCAGGCTTCGGTTAACGATCCACGTGGTGTTTGTGTCTGCCAAACTTATTTATTTGCATTTAAAAGAGATTTGGGGGTAGATGTAAACACTTTGATGGGATTTATGGCAGAGACAAAGGTCGGTTAACGTTTTGATCCAGTGGGCAGAACTGAAAAGCCATCATTAAATTGGTAACCAATGGCATTGAAGTAACCTTTTGAAACCACTGAAAGGATATCTGAAGCACGAGGGATCAAAACAGAAGGTATAATTGCAAGGAAAGAGGGTGGAAACACAAATCTTGTTTTTGGAATTTAAATACTTTTATTTTGTAATCACAAAATGAGAAGAAAAGGCACTTTATGGATCCATCAATCAATACAAACCTGAAGGTAAAAAAAAAATGAAATAGTATTGGCCATTATGTAGACAATCTAGAATAGATACCCAAGAATGCTATGCCTACCAGACCACCTGCCTTCACGAGGACCACCTGAAACAAAGGAGAACAGCCTGGAAGCATTCCATCAGCTCAAATACGTTAACACAAACTCTCTTCCATCTCAAGTGATTCAGATGCTCGCAGAGCTCCTGGCCACATCCCTAGGAAAGAGGAACCTGTGCACTTCCTGGGGAAGGGACACGGCAGCGTCGGGGAGGGGGGTCTAGATACAGACATATGAGTTCAAGACCCAGATTCAATACTTCTGAAATCCCTGAGTCTTCAGAGTATCAAGCCTCATTTCATACAAGTGAATAGAGTAGCACTTATCTCACAGTTTTTATAAAGATTTAATACTTTCTTCCGGATTCCATCAAGAATGCATCAATGCCTCTCCTTCTCAGCTTCCTTAAAACTGAACATACATTCCTTCTACGCCCCAGAACCCGGAGCCATGAATGTTGCCGTGTGGTTTTCTGTCTCTGTCGGGGTGCTGCAGGCTTCATAGGTATATACTTGCGTTCACTGATCGCTATTGATTGAATATGTACTACGTGACAGGCAGCCTTCTGGGTACCCATAGTTTATCAATGAATAAGAAAGATACAGTGCCTGCCTTCAGGGGGCTTATCATCTGTTGGTAGCAAGAGAGGTTCAGGCAGGAAATGATTACAACACAATGTCACTTTGTGAGATAAGGAATGGGGCACTTTTAGAAATAAAAGGCATCAGAGAGCCTCAATTATTTGTTGAAGGATGGTTAAATGGGTTAAATGAGTTAGTAAATGAATAGATGAATGAATAAATCACTGTTTATCCCACTTCCTTTGGAGGCATCAAGAAGTCCTTAACTATAAGTGCAGAACTGGAGAACTAGGGAAGTTAAGTGACTAGTCAAAATCTTATATTTGGTTGCTTTGTACGATATTTTCTACCACTTTTAAAAAAAAATTTAGCATCATGAGAATGCCCCTATTTGAAATTTAGCCTCAGTTTAGAGAGAGAGAGAAAACAGCTACACTTTTCAAATTTATTGGTGTATAGAGCATGAACATGGAACCCTTGATCTATAAAAAATTGTTCCTCCTAGGAATCAAATGCACACAGGGTAGACTGCCTACTGCACAATATTAGTTCCTTCTTTTGATTTTTATTTAAACTTTCTTCAAAGCCTCAAATTCTTCAGTAACTTCTAGGAGTGATAATTGTATCTCTCAGGAGGTATGTCTCATGTTTAAAAAGAATAGTTGACTTCTAAGACAATGAAGGAGCTGTTTACACCTGCCGGGGCAACCAAATCTATTTATCAATAGCCTGTCTCTCCTAAATGAGTTAATATAAGGTACTCATAGGCCTAGAGTATTGATGTTTAGTATATCTCAGGCCTTTTGAATTAATTTTCCCACTGCTGAGTGGCAATGAAAGACAATGAAAGGCTATTTGTCTTTTAACATTGGAGTAAGTAGAGCTGTAATGGAAAGTACATTCGTCTAGCCTGGGTGCCCCAAAAATGGATCAACTCTCCCAACTGTGTTTTTTCATTTTTCTCCCACAAATCATTTAACCTCTCTGGACCCCAATTTTCTCATTTGTAAAGTGAGAGAATAAAACTGGAAAATCCCTTACAATCTCATGCAGTTCTGATATTCTAGGATTCTAGTATTTCCTTTTTATCAATATGTTAGATGCAAAGACCAGTTTTTCAGACACAGAGCACTATTTTTCTG
>NW_023217482.1:0-635 GCF_002007445.2 Ailuropoda melanoleuca
TAACCACATTTCTGCTGCTTATTTTTAAGAACTATACTTGGCCACCAAGTTTAAAGGCTATTTTTCCCCCATCTAACAAACCATTACTTGGTACAGCTTTTGCAAACAACTATCCATTTCTCCGGGGTAAAGAAGTGAATCAAACCTTTAAAAAGCATGCACTCTTCTAGAGTGCACCAATCTCTGCTTGCTGTGGGTATAAGCTATTTTTATCAGGTGATACTGTGATATTCCTTTTCAACACATGATAGTCACTCTTTCAAGCTGTTCGGCACTGTTCTATTTGGTTTCATGTTACATCAATGAGACAGTTTGAGGGAAAAGGAAAAATGGGACATGCTATATTTAGTAGCACCACTAAAACCCTAAATAAAAACTACCCAATCTACATCCATGACCCCACCTTCCAACCCAAGATTAAGGCCAATTAGGAGATGCCTTTATCCAAAGAGTATTTTTCCTAAGAACATTAATTACAGAAGCCATTTGCAGTGTCTCTCAAAGTTTAAGGAGTTAAAAGTCATACATAAAAGTCATAGAAGGGCCAAAAGATTATGATATGTATTTTGTATTTTCATAGCATTTTTACTCTGGGAAGTATCATCCTAATTATATTTTAAAATGATAACACATCT
>NW_023217483.1:0-635 GCF_002007445.2 Ailuropoda melanoleuca
TTAAAAAAAAAAGTTCATGTTAGCACAGATATGAGCCCTGGCTGGGCTTCTTGTAGGCAAACTCGGAATCCATTCCTTCCATTGGGCTCCACAGGGAGTAGCTATATACATATATTTTTATTTATTTTATTTTATTTTAAATTTTTTACAGTTTTCAACTAACATAACCCTAGGAGTTGTGAGATGGAGTGAGGGTTTCTTCCCGCTCCTGCACACATCGTAATAGAGCAGTGTAGGGGATGGCCCCTTCTATGTGTCTCAGGGACACTCGGAATTCGACTTGACATCCCAGGGTCACTGACATGAAATGGCTGGGAATTCCCAGGACAGGGCAGGGCACCATTTTGGCCATGGAAAGATTCAAATCCCCTGGCACCATCTTTTACAGGATAGAAAAATTACTAGAACACTGCATTTAAGATGAACATTGCAATACGAACACTGTACATTGAAATCGGTTATAGGGACGCCTGGGTGGCTCAGTAGGTTAAGCTTCTGCCTTCAGCTCAGGTCATGATCCCAGCGTCCTGGGATCGAGTCCCACATCGGGCTCCCTGCTCAGTGGGGAGTCTGCTTCTCCCTCTGCCTTTCTCTCTCTCTCTCTTTCATGAATAAATGAATAAAATCTTTAAAAA
>NW_023217484.1:0-635 GCF_002007445.2 Ailuropoda melanoleuca
AGAGTAGACCAACAGTTGGAACACAGGCTCTAGAGTGCACTTGCCATGTGAGTCTGGGGAAGACCCTCCCTCTGTCTGGGCCTCGGGTCTCCACCACCTGTGGCAGTTTCTATCTGATAGGCTTGCTGTGTGGACTGAATGAGCTAGTGTTAGGTAAACTCGCTTAGCCAAATGATGCTCAGTGTATGTGACTTTCTTCATTCCCAGGGGGATCCCTGGTTGAGAGCAGTGTTTGAATGGAGAGGGGGAGAACAGGGGGACATGCCATGAAGAGGTGTACCCCAGGGCATCGGGATTCTGGAGGGGACACACTTACTCCCCAGAGTAGTGGGCTGCTATAAACACCACGAGTGGATATCCCTCTTGGGCTGGCAAAAAGGTTCTGAGGGCTGGCTACCTCCATCCCTGACCTTTACTACTGAGTAACAACAATCACACCAAATTGTAAGCTAAGGTCCTCAAAAGCAAAAATCGGAGCTTTTTTCCTCTTTTGCACCCAGCACAGAGCCTGGCCATAGGAGGCTCTCAGAGTGAGTTAAACAAGTGAATGCCCTCTGCAAAGAGCTGTTTCCAGGTCAAATCTAGCTGCACTTCAGTGAGTATCACAAAAAAAAAAAAAAAAAAAAAAAAAAAAA
>NW_023217485.1:0-280 GCF_002007445.2 Ailuropoda melanoleuca
AGAGAGTGGTCAAGTTTCATTCTTTTGCATATAGCTGTCCAATTTTTCCAGCACCATTTATTGAAGAGACTATCTTATTTCCACCAGATGTTTTTTCCTGCTTTATCAAAGATTAGTTGCCCAAAGAGCCGAGGGTCCATTTCTGGGTTCTCTATTCTGTTCCATTGGTCTATGGGTCTGTTTTTGTGCCAGTACCATGCTGTCTTTGTGATCACAGCTTTGTAGTACAGCTCGAAATCCGGCATTGTGATGCCCCCAGCTTTGTTTTTCCTTTTCAACA
>NW_023217485.1:448-620 GCF_002007445.2 Ailuropoda melanoleuca
ATTCTTCCAATCCATGAGCATGGAATATTTTCCCATCTTTTTATGTCTTCCTCAATGTATTTCAAGAGTGATTTATAGTTTCTGGAATATAGGTCCTTTTTGTCTCTGGTTAATTAATTCCAAGGTAACGTATGGTTTTTGGTGCTATTGTAAATGGGATGGATTCCCTAAT
>NW_023217487.1:0-635 GCF_002007445.2 Ailuropoda melanoleuca
AAGGGCGGAATAGCTGCAGTGGAGGAAAGAAAGAAAGAAGCCTGAGAAAAAGTGAAAGGGTGATCGAGTAGCACTGGGAACTCCGCCAAAAATGAGAATGCTGTGAAAACACATGGCACCACTCCGTGTGGTACTAGGGTTACCTCCAGAAGCAGGTAGGAGCCCAAGTTTGGAATAGAGAAGACTTGCATTATTGCACAGATGAGAGTTTACAAGGTAGGGAAACAGAAGGAGCAAAGAGCTTGCTGAAAGAAGTATAATTGATTAAACGAACTATAGATAGAAGGCCATATGATTTATTCTCCAAACTAGTACACGTGAGTATTGAAAGTGGCACTATTAATAATAATCTCAGGACAATAGATATAAACCATAGCACATAGAAGAAATTATGTGGAAAACATAACATTAAAAAGATGTGATGCAAGAAAACAATTACATTCATCGTGTAGATGCAATGGCATGGCCGTAAGCCAGGTATGAAGAATTGGAAAAATAAAAGATTTAAGAATATTGGCTTCATTTTTAGAAAAGGAGCATCTTGTGATATTGACAAATGGGTATCTGGGAGTGATTTGCTAGTAGAGCAAATGTGAGAGAGGATCAAGGAATTTTGAGGCAAGAGTGCTTAAATC
>NW_023217488.1:0-635 GCF_002007445.2 Ailuropoda melanoleuca
TATCAGCCCACTGGTGTATGACTTACACATATGCATTTATTAACATTAAATCATACTTGTTTCTCAGTGATAAATAAACCCTAGCTTATTTTGGAGGTGGGGGGCAGGTATAGTTGACACAAAATGTTTCATTTGTTTCAGGCATATGACATAGTGATTCACCTTTTCTGTATGTTATGCTATGCTGACTGCAAGTGTAGCTACCATCTGTCACCATACAATGCTATTACAATATCATTTACTATATTCTCTATGCAGTACCTTTTATTCCCACAACTTATTTGTTCCATAACTGGAAGCCTGTGTCTCTCACTCCCTTTCACCCATTTTGCCCATCTCTCCACTCCTTTCCTCTCTGGCAACCACTAGTCTGTTCTCTGTATTTATAGGTTTGATTCTGCTCTTTTAAATCCTAGCTTATTATGATGTGCTATATTTTTACTACGTTAGTTCAGTTGGTTAGCAAATATCTTTTTAAATAATTTGTGTCTATGTTCATAAGTAAAACAGGCTTATATCTCCTTTTTATTTTCTAGCCTTATTTTACCTTAAATTTAAAGTTACTCTAACTTTGAAAAATGTTTTAGGCAACTTCCCCTCTTTTCCTACTCTCTGAAACTACTTTTATAAGATAG
>NW_023217489.1:0-635 GCF_002007445.2 Ailuropoda melanoleuca
AGGAGTACGTGAGCGTGTCAGAGCGGCCCCCAGAAGTGCCCACGGGGAACCGTGCAGTGAGCACGTCCACGGTGGAACGGCCCAGACGCCGACCCCGTTCTGCATGAGAGCCCGAGGCACAACGGCGGCTGTGACCCCGCGCCTGCGAGTCTGTTAGCAGAGGTGGGCGGGCTCCTGGAGAGGCCTCACGGCACTCGGCACCAGCACCTGTCGCAGGGAGCCTGGCGGCCCGCGCGGGGCACGTGATTCAGGGTTTCGAGGTAATCTTCACCGGCCGTGCAAATGCTTTGACCTCAAAAGCCAGATGCGAACAGCTGATGTTTACCAGGATCAACCATTTTCAGTAAGAGGAAGGTTGTAATATGTTTCAAGATAATGCGGGAACACACTTGAGCAAGGCAATCCTCGTTTGAGATGAGCCCGGTGAGCCCGGGGCCTTGCTGTCAGGTCTCCGAACGCGGTTTTATGGAGTGAGTCACTCACATGCAGAGAAGATCCCGACACGCGTGCTGGTTCACGGGGCTGTGATCTTCCGTGGGGCCACCACAGGCCAACACGGAGTCTGTCGTGGAGGACAGCACACCCTCCTGGGCTCCTCGCACGGCCCCTTGAGGTTTGTGGAAAATGCAGACCAG
>NW_023217490.1:0-635 GCF_002007445.2 Ailuropoda melanoleuca
ACATCCCTGGTTTTTGATTTAAAGTTCGATGATTCATTAGTTGCGTATAACACCCAGTGCACCATGCAATACGTGCCTCCCCACCACCCATCACCAGCCTGTGGGGGAATGGGATAAACTCAATGGCATTCTTAAACCCTACCCTGTGCTATCAATGTTTGCCCATTCATGTTAGTGAGCTTTGCTCCAAGATTCAGCTGGGTGCACAGTGTGCATCCTTTGTGGGGGAGTATCACCCCAAAGGGAGTGAAAATTGGTTCTTGGGGGAAGGCGAAAGGAATCTTAATTTTTTATGTATAAAGCACGCGGATGGACATACAGTACACAACCAGATGTATAGTACATTTGTGATATTAAAATTCTACTGGGGCATGATTAGGGGAAAACAAAGGTCTAAAAAGACTCCCTGGGTAAGAGGAGGGGATAATGAAGAAAGGTTTGAGTCGCCCTGGTGTCTAGGTTTAAAAGAGCCATGGACGTGAACATCCTACCATACCTCAGCAACTCTCTTGGGGAAAACTGCAAGCACTGGTTTTGCTGGAGGATAATAGTCTCTTTCTTCAAACTTACGCTAAGTGAATAATATCTGCGGTGTCATAATTATGGGTGAGCTAATCAAGAGACTAGGGAAAATA
>NW_023217491.1:0-635 GCF_002007445.2 Ailuropoda melanoleuca
TTTTTTTTTTGATTTCAGGCATCTAGGTGTATTCACTCATCAGCTTTAATCGTAAAAGCAATGGTGCTTGTATTACTCAGTGTTCTCCAGAGAAATAGAATATATATATTCTATATAAGAGATTTATTATAAGGAATTGGCTTATGTGATTATGAAAGCTGATAAGTCCTACCATCTGCAGTTGACAAGCTGGAAATTCAGGGGAGCCAATGTTGTAGTTCCAGTCCAAAGGCAGGAAAAATCCAATGTCTCAGCTCAGGGCTGGCCAGCAGGAGGAATTTCCCCCGCTTGCAGGAGGGTCAGCCTTTTTCTTCTAGTGAGGCCTTCAACTGATTGGATAAGGCCCACCTATATTATGGAGGGCAATCTTTGCTCAGTCTACCCATTTAAATGTTACTCTCACACAGAAACACACTCTCAGAAACACACAGAATAATGTTTGACCAAATGTCTGGGCACTCCATGGCTCAGTCAAATTAATATGTAAATTAACCATCACGTGCCAACATATGTATAAATTAGACATATTATTCAACTAAGTCTCAGTGTCTCTCTTTGCATAAATTGGGAAAAATAATATTGACTTCAACAAGTTATGTCAACTAAATGGCATAATGTAAGCAAAACAGTTAGCT
>NW_023217492.1:0-6081 GCF_002007445.2 Ailuropoda melanoleuca
ATCGAGCCCCACATCAGGCTCTTCCGCTATGAGCCTGCTTCTTCCTCTCCCACTCTCCTTGCTTGTGTTCCTTCTCTCACTGGCTGTCTCGATCTCTGTCAAATAAATAAATAAATCTTAAAAAAAAAAAAAAGGGCTTTCCTTACTCTCCTCTTAATTTACTCATTTATTTTTATCAGTTTGGACTCATTCCAGTTGGTTGTAACTTATTAATTTTATTATTTTTTATAAATGTTGTTCTTAATTGTTAAATTTGTTTCTAATTTGACTGGAGGAGGGGAGGAGCCCTTCAAGCTGGTTCTTTTGACATGTCCCATCATTCACTGAGCATTTCATTATTTTCTGGCACAAGATTTCTCTCTCCTCTTTCTCTCTCTCACACACATAGACTTAACAGGGATTAAACCCCACAAATGACACGGAAACTTTTGCGTCATTGTACATTTTTCTGGGTAACCTAGTCTGGCTTTCATCAGATTCTGAGAGAAAGTCCCTGACCTCTGAAAGTTTCAGGACCCCAGCTAACACCTCAAGGAATTCCTAGCGATTCTTTCCAATCAGTCATTTATCAGGTTCCTTATTACTGGGTAGCTTGGAGGGGCTTGAGCCCTCTTGCTATCTTAATTACTTCCACCCTAAAACAATCTCCAGCTTATGGGAAATGCTCAGTGAATGTTGGCCATTAAGACCATAAGGGAGGATTCTCAGGCTCAGTGGCTAGACCCTTCCTTCAGCGTCTGAGTCCTGAGTATGGGAGTGGAATTTCCAGTTCAACTGGTTGTAGAACTTACTGAAATAAAGGTAACAACAACAAAAAGGTGTTGCCTTTTGGGCATCCAGGAGGCAGGTGTGGATTCCCGCAGCGCCTCAGGTCTTCTGAGCTGAGCAGCACAGCACCGGGACAGCCCTGGGATGGGAAGACGTGTGGTGGAATCATCCAACAGTCCCGTCTGCTTCAGTGTCCTCCCTCCCCACCCCCAGGCTGGCAGTGGTTAGTGTCTTTCAGTTAAGGCGGAAAATCCGTGTTGTTCCAGCCATGTCACACCCGATATGATCTTGCTATTTCCTGAAAGCCCAGAGCATGTGGGCTCCAACGTGTGGTGAATTGCTTTGTGGCATTCATTTCCCTTTATCTCACTTTACACAATTTGCTGGAAGCTTCCTGTAGGCAAGACTAGGAATGTTGCTGTTGTTGTTTTTTTAACTGCAAGACAATGTGAGATGTGGGAAAAGCTCTCAACCAGAAGTGAGAGCCCTTCTCTCTAGCAACTAGCTGGGCGAGGCTGGCCAAGTTACTTGAGGTTTCTGGGCTTTATTGTCTTATCTGCAGGCGGCTGCTGGATGATGGGCTGTCACACTCAGTATTACTAACTCCATTTTATGTAGTTCCTGTAATATTTGATTTTTCATTTGTTTATCCTGTGTCCATGTATAAATGAAGAGCATCATTTAAACCTGTTTTCTCTTTGAGAGAAGGGACCTTGTCTCCCTTTGTTCTCCCAGGACCCCCCGGAAGAGTACGCCCACGGAGCAGACACAGTGAAGCAGGAAGGCACTGTCCTGCTCTCATGGTGCCCACATTCTTCTGGGGAAGACAAAACAAAGAGAAGTACAAACTCCCACTCAAAAATAAGTAAGTCACAGGGATAAGTGGGGGAGAAGTATTGCAGAGGGAATATAGTCAGTAATATTGTAATAACTTTGTATGGTGACAGATGGTGGCTACACTGATGGGGGTGAGCACTGTGTAATGTATGAATGTATATGACTGTCGAACCAACCACTATGTTGAACACGGGAAACTAACACAATACTGTATGTCAACTATACTGCAATTAAAAATACATTGTAATAGCTTTGTAAGGTGACAGATGGTAACTAGACTTACTGGGATCATTTTGTTATGTCTAAAAATATTGAATCACTGATAAACACCTCACACTAATAGGATTTGTATGTCAATTACACTTCAATTAAAAAAAAAGAGGAATACAAATATTCAAAGAGCATTCTTCAGTTGAAACTGCATTTAGCAAGGTAAGCTTCCTGGGGATTTTTCAGTGGGTCTGTACTGACATGAAATCTGTAAGGGCATAAATCATTTGAGAATCACAGAAGCATTACCTTGAGAATCTTTGTAACACACGCTCTTCCAGAAGTTTGGTAGGAGAACATTTACTCTCTTAGGGCAAATGGGTAATAAAAGGAGAGTAGTGTAAAAAGTGGGAATAATAGTATCTACTTCAGATAATCGTTCTGAGGTTAAGGTGAGTCACAATATGTGAAAGGCTGAGGCCAGTGGCTGGTACACAGTAAATGTTATGTAATGGTGGCTGTTGTTTTGCTATTAAAACAGCCACTTGCCCAAATATTCTATTGAAACTGCATTAGTGATCTGCTGGACACTAAGTCCAATGGATCTTTCTCAGATTTCCTTTCTCTGAAGAACTCAATGACGTTAATGGAGAAACTTGCTCCTGTTTCTGTGCCCACACTGGTTGATAGTAGTCTATCCATCTGTTCCCGCTCGGTTGCAGCAGACCGTGAGCCTTGAGGGTAGGGACTGCCAGCATTTAGGACAGAGCCTGGCTCATTGTGTTCTCAGGAAGTGCTGAGGGGCTGACAGTGTGCCACCAAGGAAAAGATGGTTCTGCTTGCCCTGCGTCCTGGCCTTGGCTTCTCTTCTCCTCTTATCAATGAGCAGAGCTGCACCTCAGCCCTCTCCTCATCTCTAACCTGGTTCTCTCGCAAATCTCTTTTCTCTGCGATCTAATCATCTGTTCAGAGTCTCTCTTCTGAGCTCCTGTAACACAACCTCAGTTGCCACCTTGATGTCCCGTAGCACCTTCAGTTCAACAGGGCTAACTCTTCACAGCCCTTCGGAAATCAGTTTCCCCCAGCGCTTCCTGGTTTCTGAGAGGGGAACCACCTGGGTTCAGTACCCCAGGCACAAAGTCTTGGATTCACTGTCAACTCCTCTTTCTAGACGTCCATCATCTTATCGCTATACAAGCTATGGATCTTTTGGTTCCAAGAAAATTCAACTCAAACTGACTTAGGCGCAAATAAAAACTTTTCTTACATAACTGGGAAATCCAAGGATATCCTGCTTCCATGCACAAATGAGTCCAGGAGTTCAAATGTGAAGTCACAGGGACTCTCCTGCTTTTCTCTCCTTCAGCTCTGCTTTCCTTTATGCGGGCTCCTTTCTCAGGCAAGTTTGCTCTGTGGCAAGATGGCTGCCAACAAGTCCAGGCTTATACCATATCCTTACCAACACCAGGGGCAAGAGAGCACCCTGTTCTCAGGTAATACAGAAAAACTCCCTGGATTAGCCTTTATTCTAACTGGATCAGGTGCCAATTCCTCAGTTTCTGCAGCTGGGGCTTGAGATGGAGGAAGTGATGCAGAGTACGCAGGTCTGGGTCTAGGGGTGGAGTCGATTCACCCCAAGCACATGAACAGAGAATGGGGGTGGAATGGTTGTCTAAGAAATACACGGATTCCATCACCAGGAGAAAAGAGGACCTGCATAGGGCAGGTATCAGCTAAGAAGACACCTGCCACAGTCTGAGAGATGGCAGATAAGGATCTGAGCAGGTAAGTGATGTAGGCACAGAAAATGAAGAGAAGCATCTTCAAGATACCCAGGATTTAGAACTGACAAGACTCATATGAGAGTGACAGAGAGGCAGGAATCCAAGATGACATTAATTTCTGGCTTAGATGATCAGTGGGTGGTAGTGAGAAGAGATTTTAAAGGCGGAAAGGTGATGACTGAGTTTTCAGGCTGAGTTCGAGATGTTTATGGATCCTTAGGTAGAGCTGTCCAGTGGATGCGGGTTGATGAACGTGGGGTCACCAGCCAGAGGTGATGGCTGAAGTCACAGAAATGGGTGAAAATGAGCCATGATGAATGTGCATAGTGAGAAGAGGGACAAGACCTGGCCCAGTGAAAACGTTTTAAGGAGCGTGCCAAGAGTGGTTAATAGCCTCAAATACTGCAGAAGGTAAATAAAAGCTAAATTGGTCCCTCTAATTAGCAACGGCAAAGTAACTGGTGACTGGTGAGTAGTTGCACTGGAATGGTAATGGCAGAAGCCAGGACGAAGGAGAATCAAGGATGGGATGGAAGCTGAGGAAGAAGAGGCTTACGGTGAAGGCATCCCTGTAAAAGCGCTTGGCTGTGGTGGAAGACAGGCCCGAATACAGTGTCCTTTCCCTAAAGCACGTAGTCTTTGTGCTTATCAGTCAACACCTCAGTTGTTTCAGCAGCTTTTGTTTTAAACATATGCGCGTTCTGTTCCACATTCTCAATTACAATCTAAGTTCTTGAAGGCAGCAAATGACTTTATCTGTGAGAACTTCATTAAGACCAAGAACAGTACTCTGCCCACAGTAAGAATAAAATACTTGATAAACATGGATCTGGAGCTTGAGTAAAGGGTGTCCGTACATCAGCGACCCGGTCAAGCATCTTGGTGCCTGACTCTCCAGTTTTTCTCCCACTCTGGGAAAGAAACGTGTAACAACTGAGCTGAGGAAAGTCCAGGAGAGCTTCTCAAGCTAACACACTACAAGTGGGCAAATGATTCCAGGGTGCCGAGTCCCTGGAGGTCCTTGGTGTTTTGAGGGCTGCCTGTAATCTACTGATTTATGGACTATAAAACAAGGCAAAAGGAAAGGCCTAGTTTACACACATTAATCAAACAGAATAAAACCTTTACAGTTCATCACAGGATCCTTAATGGTGGTCAGAATCTGGCCTGCCTCAGCAAGGCCAAGCAATCCCGTTTAAAAGAAATTTTGGTGAGTGCTCCGAGCATTACAAGTTCCAGACTGGACTTGACTGGTTCTTGTAGGAATAGGAAAAGCAGCACAAGATGGTTATATGAGGTAATGTGACACCAGGAAAACAGCATTAAACTTGATAGCCAAAAGACCTAGTTCTCTATGCCTCTATGTCATTAGTTGGGTGCCCTTGAGCTAGCTGCTGGACCTTTCTGAGGCTGTTATTCTAATTTGTTATGAGGGGATAATACCTACTGTGCCAACCTCATTAAACTCCAGTGAAAGGCTCACATAATCCTCCTTCCCTCCTCATTGAGAACTCAAACTGGATGTCAAAACACCTGGTAAACGACAGAGCAGGAATGGTGATTTTTAATGTAAACACCTACTATATGCTTGGCACTTTGTTTATTCACTACATATTCACAAGCTACAACTTAAATCACCACTCACTTTTCTGTGACACGCCCCTCCCCCATAACATTCTCCTCTCCTTGGATCACTGGTGTTTCAGATATCAGATACCAGTTCTAGGGCAAGAGCTTCTAAAAATCCAGATCTATTAAAACACCTTGGCATACTCCAACGTTCTTGATTGATAATTAATAGCCTTGTCATCATCAGCAAATCCTAATGGCCACAAATCATGCTCTCTGGATATAAAAATCCCAGATAGTCGAGTACTAGAGCAGATGCATAAAGAATGATGTATGTAAGAAATAAGTATAGAACGAGCTGCTCTAAGTTGTGTGTTGGAATTCCAAGCACAAAGAATGGTACATTTCCCAGCAACACAGGTGAAGTTTGCAGGGAATTTTCAGAAATGGGAGACAGAAAACCTTTATAATGAACACGAGGAAACTGGCAGTCTCAAGCAGAAAAAAATTGGAAAAGCTAAAAAATAAATGTTTAGTTACTCTGTGCTTAAGTTTTTGAAGGCTATATGAAGTATAATTTGGAGATCACAATGGGATTTGCAAGATTTAATTCAGTATTTAAACGTTCATTTCCTTGCTGTTCCAGGAAAGTTATCAAATTAGAAAATTAGTGGTTCTTCATATTTTGCTTACGTCTCACCAACTGGTTTTCCCATCCCTGTGCTAACGACAGGGATGGTACAGCTCATCATCAGTGTGAGGTTTTGAGAATATTAATTATAAATGGACTGACTTTAGGGGCCCTAAAAAGGGGCCAAGATGTGCAGTGTTAAGGACTCCTCTTTAGGGGCGCCTGGGTGGCTCAGCCGTTAAGCGTCTGCCTTCGGCTCAGGTCATGATCCCAGGGTCCTGG
>NW_023217493.1:0-635 GCF_002007445.2 Ailuropoda melanoleuca
TAGTATGTTGCATACAGAAAACTGAGACCAGATCATTCCCAGCGTGGCACAGGCAGTGTGGTGGGGCTTGGACAGAAACCCAGGCCTATCATTCTGGGCTCCCGCGCCGCCCAGGCGAGGTTTGGTGCCTCCTACAGACACGGCCCTCCTCCCCCCCACCGCCCCCGTCCTGCCACTTAACCCATGAAGTGTCCGTCTCAGGTGATTCCCCCTTCCCTGCCTGTGTAGACCGAGAACGAAGTAAGGGCAGGAAGCCTACCTCTTGGTTCACTGCTCATTGCTGGAGAGCAGATTTTCGGGAACTGTTTCGGAAGGCAGACTGCTGACCCCGAGTCACGTGCCCTATCCCCACACCTCCCGCCTCCGGGCCATCCTTTGTGACTCATACAGAGGTCCTCATCGGTTCATTACCATGGTCGCCACATTTTTGAGCACTTACTCTGTGTCAGGCATCTTCCAAGCTCACATTAACTTATTTAATCTTAACAGCGACTCTGAGATAAGGCTAGTATTAGCTCCAATTAATAGAGTCAAAAAAAAAGAAAGAAAAGAAAACAAAGACAACCTTACAGCAAAGAGACAGTAACTCACCCAAGGGGACAGAGCTGGAGAGGGATGGGACGTGCACCTGGGCT
>NW_023217494.1:0-635 GCF_002007445.2 Ailuropoda melanoleuca
CAGCCCCATCTGTTGAACAACTGAGCCATTTCCAATTATTTGACTATCATGGGGTAGAGCTGGGTCATGTCTTTGCCAGCATCATTAGCTCCACCCTGTGATTACCCAGAACTTGGCTTGCATCTGCATTCTTGGAGAATTTGTCTTTTGCCAGTCTTGTGTCCCAAATCCCATTGTTTCTCATACTTAGCATTTGGGCCAGAAGTGCAAAAGCCATGCCTAGGGATAGGGTGAGAATCTGAGAGATAGTAGGGACCTATGTGATGGTGGTGCAGAGAAGTACCCCGAGGGCTGAGTTGAAGTCTAGCATTAGAGAAGAATCTGAAGTTCCATGTGCCCTCAGGGAGATGCTCCTAGTGTTTCTGAGGCATGATGACTGCACTAGAATCATCATAATCAGCAACATCTCTGGAGGTTGCAAGTCCCATGGTTTCCTTCGTTGTTCTTGCCTGATTAGCCTGGCATTGCCCAGGTATCCCAAATCCATTGTAGCCTCACAGATCAGGTTCAGTCCAGGTCAGGGCCACATCCAGAGCCAGGGTTTTTGCTAGAGTCCTGAAAGGGACCAATTGGATGGCAGTGCAGAGTCCTATCCTGTGGGCTGAGTGGAGGGCTGGCAGTATAGTGAGCTTCAC
>NW_023217495.1:0-635 GCF_002007445.2 Ailuropoda melanoleuca
GAGGCTATGCAACCCAACATTTCATAACTGCAGGCTTTCCACAGTGTGAACACTCTTTAAAAGCCATAAAGGGCCCTCAAAATGGAAGGAATTATTTCTGGGTACCATTTCATGTGCAGAACGTGAGGACTTTTATAAAGTTTCTGGTGTGACAGGAGACATCAGATGAAGTAACAGGCTGGAGTTTGAGGCAGGACATGGAAGTAAGGGCTGTAGGAGAGAGAAAGAGAGAGAGGGAGAGGACTGTTGGGAACAAGGGATGGCCAGTGACAGCCCTGTGGGCGTCCCTCTGCTGTCAGCTCAGATTCGTGATAAAGCTGCTCCCAGTGGTTGCGTTTTGATTGATTAGCTTGTTGTGGGATCTGCTTTGCCACAGAATGGCTTTGGGGGCTGCAGCTTGGCTTCCACTAATCTGTTGTGGTGACTAAGCGTGTCAAGTATGGGGCCAGAGCCAGAGGGGTCTGTTGTATAAACCACTGCTCCTGATTCTAACCGAGGTGGAAGCAGACGTGGGGCAGAATAGAGGGTATAGGGGACAGTCGTAGAGCATTTACTCCTACTAGGGACGTTAAGGAACCATCCTCTTGTGCAAGGGCTGCTTCTGGGAAAGGGCCTGTCAGAACTGCCTGGGGCTG
>NW_023217496.1:0-635 GCF_002007445.2 Ailuropoda melanoleuca
ACTGAGTCACTTTGGAATTGAATTGTTTTGTTAGCTTGACTTTGTGATCCAATATCTGTTTTGCTCCCTTACACTGCCACCTAATTCCCTCAAGTAGGTTATTCCATGGAAGTTATTAATAATGCATCTTTTCGGAAGGTAAATATTACCTGAAATTCAACAATGACCATAAATGGAATAAAATTTAAATTAATAAAGCAAAGAGGCTAAGTGTTTCAATGACAATCATTTGAACCTATTACCTACAAAGCTATGTAGCAAGTATAGATACTGTGTAAAATTACTGTGTTTTATTCTAAAAAAATGTAATTCTACATAACTAGTGAATGACAGTGAGGGAACTAAATATAAGGGACAAATAAAAGGAGAGAGACTATGAATAGTTAGTGTAAGAAGAGAAGCTGTCCGCCAAACCCGCAGCCTCTCACACAGGAAGCACTGGCTCATCAAAGAACATTTCCATTTCATCTAAGTGATGAAGGATTTTCAAGTCTGGTGGTGAAGCCTTATCCACACCCGACACTATAAACTACCATTACATGGATACCAAACACCAAGAAGCACCACCATCAAAAGTAACACAAATCAAACAACACAAATGAACAATGCCTCCTACTCCTCAGGAAGAAGTCTGA
>NW_023217497.1:0-1982 GCF_002007445.2 Ailuropoda melanoleuca
CACCACCAGCCTATCCCATTCCCCTACCCCCTCCCCTCTGAAGCCCTCAGCTTGTTTCTCAGAGTCCATAGTATCTCATGCTTCATTCTGCCTTCTGATTACCCCCCTTTCTTTATCCCTTTCTCCTCCTACCAATCTTCTAGATCTTATGTTTCATAGATGAGAGAAACCACATGATAATTGTTTTTCTCTGCTTGACTTATTTCACTTAGCATTATCTCCTCCAGTGCCGTCCATGTTGCAGCAAATGTTGAGAAATCATTCGTTTTGATAGCTGAGTATGATTCCATCGTATATATGGACCGCCTCATTTTTTTTTAAAGATTTTATTTATTTATGTGACAGAGACAGAGATAGAGACAGCCAGCGAGAGAGGGAACACAAGCAGGGGGAGTGGGAGAGGAAGAAGCAGGCTCATAACGGAGGAGCCTGAAATGGGGCTTGATCCCATAACACCAGGATCACGCCCTGAGCTGAAAGCAGATGCTTAACCGCCATGCCACCCAGGCGCCCTGAGGACCACATCTTCTTAATCCAGTCATCTGTTGAAGGGCATTGCGTCTCCTTCCACAATTGAGGTATTGTGGACAATGCTGCTATGAACATTGGGGTGCATATGGCCCTTTGCTTCACTACATCTGTATCTTTGGGGTAAATACCCAGTAGTGCAATGGCTGGATCATAGGGTAGCTCAATTTTTAACTTTTTAAGGGACCTCCACAATGTCTTCCAGATTGGCTGCACCAACTTGCATTCCCACCAACAATGGAGGAGGGATCCCCTTTCTCCACATCCTCTCCAACAATTGTTGTTTGTTGCCTTGTCAATTTTTACCATTCTAACTGGAGTAAGGTGATATCATAGTGTGGTTTGATTTGAATTTCCCTGATGGCTAATGATTGTGAACATTTTCTCATGTGTCTGTTAGCATTTGCATGTCTTCATTGTAAAAGTGTCTGTTCATATCTTCTGCCCATTTTATGATTTCTTTATTTGTATCTTGTGTACTGAGTTTGAGTAGGTGTTTGTAGGTCTTGGATACCAGTCTTTAATCTGTAGTGTCATTTGCAAATATCTTCTCCCATTCCGTGGGCTGCCTCTTAGTTTTTTTGTTTTGTTTTTTTTTTTTTTGACTGTTTCCTTAGCTGTGCAGAAGCTTTTTATCTTGACGAATTCCCACAAGTTCATTTTTTTCTTTTGTTTCTCTTGCCTTTGGAGATGTGTCATGAAAATGTTGCTGTGGCCGATGTCATAGAGGTTATTGCCTATACTCTCCTCTAGGATTTTAATGGATTCCTGTCTCACATCGAGGTCTTTCAACCATTTGGAGTTTATCTGTGTATGGAGTGAGAGAGTGGCCAAGTTTCATTCTTTTGCATGTAGCTGTCCAAATTTCCCAGCACCATTTATTGAAGAGACTGCCTTTTTTCCACCGGATGTTTATTCCTGCTTTATCAAAGTTTAGTTGCCCAAAGAGCCGAATGTCCATTTCTGGGTTCTCTATTCTGTTTCATTGGTCTATGTGTCTGCTTTTTTGCCAGAACCATGCTGTCTTTGGGATCACAGCTTTGTAGTAGAATTTGAAATCCGGCAATGTGATGCCCCTAGCTTTGTTTTTCCTTTTCAACAATTCATTGGTGACTCGGGCCTTTTCTGGTTCCACACAAATTGAAGGGCTATTTGTTCCAGTTCTTTGAAAATATCATCGGTATTTTGATCAGGATTGCATTGAAATTGTACATTGTTCTGGTTAGCATGGATATTTTAACTATGTTAATTCTTCTGATCCATGAGCATGGATCATTTTTCCATCTTTTTGTGTCTTCTTCAATGTCTTTCAAGTGTGGTTTGTAGTTTCTAGAATATAGATCCTTTACATCTCTGGTTAAGTTAATTCCAAGATAACATATAGTTTTTAGTGCTATTGTAAATGGGATGGATTCCCTAATTTCTCTTTCATCAGTCTCATTGTTTGTGTATAG
>NW_023217498.1:0-635 GCF_002007445.2 Ailuropoda melanoleuca
ATACAAAATTCTACAATCTGACCCCAAAGGTCTTCAAGCAAGCTGCTTTCTTCCTTGTTAAGTAGAAAGAACAATTTTGAGAATCTTAAAAAATGGGAGGAAAGAGGAAGAAAGCAATCCCTATTATTCCACATGGCAAAATCATGGAAATAAATGAGTCCGTAGTTACTGCATGGATCCTTGCTTGGGAGGCAATGTATGTATTCACAGCTGAAGCCTATCACTAGTAATTAGCACTTCCAAAGAGTAATAGAAACAGAAACTCTAAGGTTCTGAAGGACAGGGAGCCCAGAGTAGAGCTTAAGGAACTTCAACATGCAGAGAGATGATTGATGATGAGGTCTTGTGGGATTAGGTAGTAAGTCAGGATGCAATGAGTGCATTCTGTGATACAAGAGTGGAGAAGTATTCTTTGGACCTTTCTATAACTTTCCTTGTATCTGAAACTTCAGGAAGTCTCAAAAGGAATGGAGTCAACTCGTTCATTCTAGCAATGATCATTTAATTGGTAGAATAGTTTCTGTGGAAAGGACTGGAGATGAACCACAGGAGTGGGCTGTAATATGGGAACGCTCTCCTAAAAAGTAAATAACACACAAATGTGTATGGATCACTGATTCTACTCTAGGTCTTAG
>NW_023217499.1:0-635 GCF_002007445.2 Ailuropoda melanoleuca
GGCAGCTGCCCTGTATCCCAGGGCTTAGGCAGGTCACATGTTTGTCTGCTTTGTAAATAGCACTGATTTCCTATGTTCTTCCCAGAAATATTTGTTGTATCTGTTGCCCTTGGACAGGTGCCTTAACCACTCAGAACAATCACCTTAGGCAAAACCTTTGAAACTACCCTATGTGTGTGCAGCCACGAAGTGTATATAGTAGAAATGTGTGTGGGGGGGTTGATATATCGTGTATATGTGTGTGTATATTATGTGCATATATACACAGACACACAGTTAACCCTTGAATGAACACAGGTTTGAAATGCGTGGACCCGCTTACACGTGGATTTTTTTTTATACAGTCCAGTACTATGTGAATGTAGTTTCTCTCCCTTATGATATTCTTAGTAACACTTTCTTTTCTCTAGCTCACTTTATTGTAAGAATACAGTACAGAATACATATAACAAACAAAATACGTGTTAGTCGATTGTTGGTGTTATTGGTAGGGCCTCAAGACAACAGCAGACTATTAGAGACTCTCAGTAGTTAAGTTTTGGGGGAGTCAAAAATTACACGTGCATTTTCAACTGCACGGGGGTCAGCGTCCCTAACCCCCATGCTGTTCAAAGGTCAACTGTGTGTGTGTGTAC
>NW_023217500.1:0-635 GCF_002007445.2 Ailuropoda melanoleuca
ATATATATATATATTTATTTAGTTATTTATTTTAATTTTTTAAAAGTAGGCTCCATGTCCAGTCTGGAGCCCAACGTGGGGCTTAAACTCAGGACCCTGAGATCAAGACCTGAGTTGAGATCAAGGGTTGGATTCTTAACTGACTGAGCCACCCAGGTGCCCCTTATATATATCATTTATAATGGTAGTTATCTTTAGATGAATAATTAACTATATTCCAGGCCTTCAGTGAAGATTTTTTTCATTTAAATTATTCAGCATAAATAAATAATTTGATTTATGGATCAAAACACTAGTGATTACTGTGTATCCACCCTTAATAGATGGATGGATTCTTGGCATGTTGATAAAATCAGGGTATAAGGTTTTCACTATGAGGGGCAGATCCAGGATTATAATACATTTGCTAAGATCAACTCTGCCTATCGGCCTTTTTTGGATGTACAAAAAAACTATATGATTCTGTTTGTGGGTAGGAAAGTCGTTGAAGTAAATTATCATTGCTCAAACAGTAATTGTTTGAAACCAAATATCACACTTAATGCAATGCTGTATATTAATAGGGTGGCCATAGAGTCAAAAGACCTTTTGAATTCTGGATTCACCACTTAGTAGCTGGAGATAATTTTTTTTTT
>NW_023217501.1:0-635 GCF_002007445.2 Ailuropoda melanoleuca
TCAAATAATGAAGTCGAACTTTATTGAAGTTAAATATGCAGAAAAATCTAAAACTTAACTCACTCCCACCTTATAGGTGCTGAATAGCAATAAGTCTTTCCAGTTAAGCTCTCCTTTCAATTTTGAAGCTTTTGCCATGCAGCATACATTTTGTTCTTAAAATATATTTGGCAGTTTCTCTCATTTTTCTACTTAATTCTAACTTATTGCTCCAATTACCATACTACTACTCTGCTTTGGAATAGTAATATATTCCTTGAGATTCTCTTTTTATTCTACTCTATAGATGGTTCAGAGGTCAAATCCAATTTGATGATCAGTTCAAATAATTATATTTACTCATTTACTTATTTTATATTTAATTCAGTACATTCATATAAATCTCTACTATATGTCAATATCTTTTTTTACATGAACAAAAATAAACATTATCCCTGTCTTTACAGAGTTTACAAACTAAAGTGAGACAGAGATTTCAAGTATCTATGTGGAAAAAAGTCTTCAGTCAACATGTGGCCTTTAAGGTCACTTGGGGCACAATATCTTTGGGGCACATAAGGAGAAAAACAGAGTATGTATGATCTTGTGGGAGGTTTTTATGGGCAGAACTTGCAGTGGTAGCTCATGCCACTGAC
>NW_023217502.1:0-635 GCF_002007445.2 Ailuropoda melanoleuca
GTTTATGTCCATGTGATAATATCTCTGAATCCTCTATTAATTCCTCACCCTCCTAGAAGTTCTAAGGATCTTCAAAAGGGGCTCCCTGGGTGCCCGCCAAGCAGGCTGTCAGCTGGAGTCACCATTTGGTGTCACCACGGTCCTCCTTTCCAGCCCTGGTTCCTCCTTGCAATGTCCAGAGCCCATGAAGTGATTGGCGGAGACTCACTCCTGCCATCAATGAGGGTGCCTATCGTGAGGACATCAGTGTCCTTGGGTTCACATTGCATCAGGCAAGGTATGAAGAACTTTTTGTGCATAAACTCATTTTATACTCACAAAGTATTAAATCTATGAGGCAGACACCTGCTTCACAAATCCTCCTTTATAGACAAGAAAGCAGAGACTCAGAGACGTTAAAGTCACACAGACCAAGGTCACCAGGCTGGCAAGTGTGTGAGCTGGGAATAGCTCTGGCTTGACTCACCCAGAGCACAATTCTTATGTGGGCCCCATGCAGAGCATCTGGGCTTTGGCTCAGCCCATCAACCTGCCCTTGTCCCTCTGTCTGTCTGTCTCTCCCCAGTAGACAGCAGGACAGGAGTTGGTTCTTACTTATTCTCATCCTCTGTATCCAACTCAGTGCAAAGCACAAT
>NW_023217503.1:0-638 GCF_002007445.2 Ailuropoda melanoleuca
GAGCAAATACGATCCATCTCTTAGGGTCAGTTGTCAGGCAGGGTCTGGAACTCCTTATCCTGCCTCTCCCCCGAAGGTTACAGGCCACGAGGTGGGGTCCACTCAGGCCCAGATCTCAGGACAGGCAGAACAAACTTGAGAAAAGGTCACCAACTGAAGGGCCAGCAGCTTTGGGTGGGAAAAGTTACTAATCATTTCTGGGTGTGGTCTAAGCTTCTCCCTATCCCTGTTGGTGTTCCGCAGGTGCTCTCACCTGCAATCTGTCATCTTTCAGGATAAACATTGTCCTCTCAGGCCATTTGAAAAACAGATTCTCAGGGCGCCTGGGTAGCGCAGTCATTAAGCCTCTGCCTTCGGCTCAGGGTGTGATCCCGGCGTTCCGAGATCTAGTCCCACATCGGACTCCTCCACTGTGAGCCTGCTTCTTCCTCTCCCACTCCCCCTGCTTGTGTTCCCTCTCTCTCTGGATGTCTCTCTGTCACATAAATAAATAAAATCTAAAAAAAAAAGAAAAAAGAAATAGAGATTCTCCTGGAAAAGGGATTACACTCCCCAGGCCCTATACTTAAGAGTGCCTGCTATCTTCCAGACAATTTTTCCTGTCCTCCCTGTTCCTTCATATGGAGAAAAAAAAAAAA
>NW_023217504.1:0-6339 GCF_002007445.2 Ailuropoda melanoleuca
TTCTTTCTTTCTTTCTTTCTTCCTTTCTTTCTTTCATTCTTTCTTTCTCTTTCTTTCTTTCTTTCTCTCTCTCTCTCTCTTTTTTTTTTTTTTAACTTTGGGACCACTGTTTTTTAACCCCAAGGTGATATTGCTGATGGTATTTATAATTCAAGTTGTGGTTAGGAGTGAGGTTAAACTAGTAAGCAATGTGCTCATGGCAGTATTCTGTATTTAGGCTAGCACAGAGGGGGCTAACATGATTATGGTAATGCTAAGTCCTTCTTGTCATTATTAACTGGAAGTCAGGAGACCAGGATTCAAGGGCCAGTTTAACCAATTCCTAACATGTTCTTGGGCAAACCACACAGCTCTTTCAGTGTGGCCTGGATATGGTCTCCATAGACCTTTCTAGAATTAATTCATTTAGCTTTTCATCACACTGAGCCACGTGGATGGGCCGTTAAGACTGTGTTTGGCAGCTACACACGTGATCTTGGGATCGTATTTTATCTTGTTGTAGTTCTAGTGCTCTTAAAGAATTCCATGGGAAAGATGGAGACAAGATACTGTTCTAGAAGATGGTGGTGGTTGCTACCTACTTTTGGGAAAGATGTTCACAGCTCAGCTTGGATTGACTCAACATCACAGACATTCCCACTCTCCCTGCAGAAACAACAGGAAGTGGAGGTTATCATATCACAGGCACTGGTCTCTAAAGACTCTGTCACGTGCAGGCTGCTGGAGATGGGGGTCTTCTTTACTATGGTACCATCACCCCTAAGGCTCGACACTTCTCTCTGCAGTGCCTCAGTCTCCCTGTCAAACATTGCATTTGTCAGTTCTTAGCTTGACCCATGGAACACTCGAGAGAAATAGAAGACTGCTAATCAAATGTACTGGGCTGAGAAAGATGCTTCTGATTAGAACAGGAGAAATACCCAGGACCCTGCACCTTTATGATGTAGAAATTCTCTTCTGGCTCCCTGGTAGATCTCGGAAGAAGGGGTGCAACCAGGCACTTACAAAGGAATGATCGCCGTCAGGCGTGATCCCCCAATCCTGGTTGACTGTTTCTGGGAAAAGGTTCCCTCGACCGAAGCATCCAGTGGCTAGATTTTTAGCAGAAAGGAGCTGGGGGCCTGACTGGGGTCTGAGCTGTCCAGAACAGAACAGACACAGGCCCTCCGAGGGGCGTGAGGACAATAGACAATGGACAATGGAAGAGAGCCCGCCACTTACCACATCTCCTGCTTATTTCTAGGGTTCCATATTTCTTCTCCATCGCACTTTATGTGTCAACCCACCCTGTCAGCTTTGGGTCTGGCTAGGCAGGATCCAGACCTAGCCCTGTTATGCACCCAGTGTTTAAGGTGAAAAAAAGTCCCTGGTCCCTGGGTTGGAACAATGGAAGCTCTTGGTCAAAAATTACAATTATGTTTAAACCTCGGGACCTTTCTGGGGTGGATTCTCAAGGCTAGGCCACTTTTGTCATCCCTACCATCCTATGGTCCTTCTTCTACCTGCACGTCCTTGCTGGCCTTTAGCTGGGCTTCTTTGGAGCTCCTTCTTCCTCCTGCTTGCCTTTCTCTCTTCTGGAAGGCTAACGTGGCAGGTTCAGATCTTTGGGGTTCTCATTATTTCTGTAGAATGCTGTGTCCTAATAGCTCTCTGCCAGGTCGGGGGACGCGTCATGAAGTAGCCCCCATCTCTGGAGGGGTGGGGATGGATTGGGGGCGGTAGACCGTCCTGTGATGGGTTAACCACAGTCTACCTGGGATTCATCCCAACAGCCCTGAATGCGGACAAGGCTAAGGCCGGGCCAGATATACCCTCAGCGGCCACTTCCTGGAAGTGTGCTCCATGCTGCTTTCAGTCTCCTGCCAGTACCCTTGCCCACACAGCCCCGCATGTCCATTGTGGGCCTGCAGTTTGTGTGGACAGCATCTAGAGAAGATCCCATCACCATCCTCTACCCTCAACCTTCCTATTCTTGAAGAATTCTCTTTCCCCCTCCTTTCCATCATGGCAATCAGATACGGGAGAAGCGAGGTATGCATTCCCAAAGTCCTCTTCTGTCAGGGGTCAGATGAGATCCAGAAGCAGGGACAAAGAGATTTTATCAAGCCAGAGCTTTAGGTAGGATGGGCGTGTAAATCTAAGTAGCCAAATTGCCATCTCCTGGGGCCAACTCTAAACTCCTTGAGGCCAGGCTTTACTTCTTCGGTCTCTTTGGAGTTGTCCCAGCCAGCCACTCGGAGCTGGGATGGCAGCAGCGAAGGACAGCAGATTGGAGTAAGAGTCTCAGGTCCTGTGGAAAGCAGAACCCATGAATCCATAAAGCCGCTTGGAGGTGGTGGGGTTGGTGGGAAAGAAGTGGGGGAGGGGGAGGTCTGGATCATGGGCTCCAGCCTTCTGCTCTGAGACAGGAGTTGGTAACAGAGGTACCTCCCTAAACCACCAGCCCTGGGGGGCCGGAGGGAGTGGCTGGGACGCCTCCCTCGCCGCCCACTCCCACTAGGAGGAGAGAGGGAGTGGCAGGAGGCACCTGCATTTGCCTCTTGCCCCGGGAGAAAAGGCGAGGCAGACACCTGCTGGGACTTCAGCCTGGCTCCCTCCCTCCCCAGGGAAGAGGGAGGGGAGTTGCTGCATGCCTGGGGGGACAGACCTGGGAACCGGGAGATGTTTGGGGGGTTGGGTTTGGAGAAGCAGGGAGCAGATCTCAGGGTGGTGGCGTTTCCTTGCAGAGCCTTGTCCAGAATTTTGTAGGCCATGGGAGTTGCCCCCTAACTTGGAAGTTCCGAATCTGGAATGGTGCCGTTCTGGAACGAGGAACTAGGGATAGAAGACCAGCCTTGGCACGGATCCTCTTTGGTGTTGGATTCAGACCTGTCAGAGTTTGCAGCCTGGTCCAGGCTGTTCTGTCTCCCCACCCCCACCTCATTCTCAGTAGGAGAGAAAGCAGCAGCTGCCGGCTCCCCAACCTTCCTGACCTTTCCAAAGGCAGTGACCGACCTCGTTGGGGAGCCAGGTCATTAAATTGAGGAGACTTCCCCCGTTCTTTTGTGGGGAGGACAGCCCAGCTCCGCAGGATGGTTTCTCTGCGGCTTCCTGATGTTCCATCTCTGCAGTTTACCCCACCTCCGGTTATCAGACCCTGTGATCTCATCTTGTTTTCATGTGCAAGCTATCAGCTCTTCCTAGGGGTGTGTACCTGTGTGCTCTCATGTCTGTGTGTGTGTGTGTGTGTATGTGTGTGAATTTGATGAATAAGGGAATGTTTTTCCAGTCCAGAAGCTAAGAACTTGGAATAAAGCCCTTCCCACCGCATGACAATGATGGTGCTTTGACCGGTTTCAAATGCCAGTCGAAGAGGCAACGGGTTAACTCCCCTAAGGGTCTAGTTTCTTGTAGCTTCCAGTGACTCAACCAGCAGGACCACAGGCCGGGAAGCAGAGCACCCCAGGTTGGGGCTCAGCCCCACCAGAGATCACCATCCTTCCCAGGGGGCCTAGCTGTCTCCCACTCACCTGCCAAAGAGGGTCATGGAGGCCCCCAAGCCGGTAGTCTCAGGAATATTTGTGCTCCAATGTTGAATAGAGCACTGAGTTCGCCCCCTGGGCCACACTATGTCCAACTGGTCAGTGAGACCACACAGACACTGTTCAGTGGCAGAAGTGAGTGAGGGCCCAGAGAGCTTGGCTTTCGCCAGAATCTTAACTATTTCGCTTTGCCTTCTTAAAGCAATGGACTCCTGTGGGCTGGCGGAGACTTGTGTCCTTAGCATATAAAAAGGGAAAGTCTTTTCTTGATGTTTGTTTTAAAAAATGGCAGGGTGAACTTCTCTATAGTCCCTGCGAAGCAGGCTACCTGGTGTGGAAGCCTCGGGCAGGGGAGGAATTCCCAAGAGCTGGAGGGAAGTCACCATGGAGTCAGGCTGGGAGCAGGTAGTCAAGCCCCTTATCCCCAGGAGAATCGCAGACATCAAAGAGATCTCTTACTGGGATCAAATACTGAGGGCGCCCTAGTCGGGGAGCCGAAACTTACCATCCGAGCCGTTATCTGATGGCAGCAGAGGGGAGCCGAGCTGACTTACCTGAAAATGACCAGGGGGCATTCCCCAAGTTCTGGGCATTTACAGCCCTGCTGAATGTGCAGTTGGGCTTTCTGCAAATAATAATCCTCACGATGAACAATGCCAGCCACTATCACTCGGTCATGAAATGCATTCTCCCTCCAACCCCGGATTTGTACCATGCAGAGGAAGGAAGCAGAACTTTGACCATGACCCAAAACTCAAATCTGGTGAAACAATGGCGTGGGTTCATCGTGTTCAGGTGTGACTTGGAAGGAATCAAAGCGGGGACAGAGGTGTTCGTTTGAGTGGCAGCTTTTAGATACCCGTGTCGTCACCTGTAGCTTCGGCTGTCCCAGGTCCCAGGCTTGTTTGCTCCAGAAGCAAACGCTTGCAAACACCTGGGCACAGAACAAGGCCCAGCGGCGGGTGGTTTGGGGGGGCAACCCCCTCCTCACTCCCTAGCCACTTTCATACCCTCTTCCCCAGCCCCTCTCTCCCCAGTGGAAAAACAAACTGGTGCATGGCCTCTTGTGCCTTCTGATGGTGTTTTCCACACCGGCCTTGAGGAGTCACGAGACAACTCTCTGGGGACACTTCAGTCCCTGTGTCTGTGGCCCGAGGCGTGCAGCGCAGAAAGCAGCCCAGTCTCCGGCAGAGCCTTGCAGAAATGGCACGGGGTGTGTGCTTTCTTCCTGGGTGGGCTCCCTGAAATCTCTGAGCCACAGCACTGGGATCCTGGGCCGTCAGAAGCCCACCGGCTCGCCTCCATGACAACAGTGCGCAGTGGTGAAAGTAGAGAAGGTATTAGAGTGCCGGGCCCTTCTCCGTGGCACCTGCTTTAGGCGATCATGGGGAGTTTTGGCTCCCTGAGTCCCAGGCGGGGCCATGACCAGAGTCTTGCCCCCACCATCACACCTCCGAAAGGACGTAGCACTTTGGTGGAGTGCAGGGCTTTGGGGATCGGACGGGTCTGCGTTCCGATCCCAGCTGCACAACTTGCCAGCCTGGTGGTCTCTGGCAAGTAGTGATCTTGAGCTCGGTCAGCTTCAGTGCCTCGTCTGAACGCGAGGATAACAGTCTCACAGGGCTGCTGGGAAGATGCAAGGTGCTCGTGTAGTCTGGTTCTCAATGCCGTGCTTGGCATTTAGTAAGCGCTCAAGAATTAGTAGGTAAAGCCTTAATCGTCACTCCCACTACAGCAAAACCCACCAGTCTCCTGCCTCCTTCGTCCACCAACCTTAAGCGCTACCATGGGGGGCTACTCTAGGCTGGAGGTCTGCGTTCACCCGCCAGGGGCGAGGAAACACTGGGTGCTAATGACTGGGGGGAGGACCAGGGGACCAGGAGACATTCTCTGTCTCTCTTTTTAATTTTTTGCCCTTTTTCTCATATGCCCTTGAAACTTGGCAACATGACATACCAATTTATTTTAGAAGGGAAAAAGGGAGTTAAAATAAAATCATTGCTAATAATTTCTTTTTCTAAACAAAATTTTAATTTTTGTCAAGGTTATGTAAGTGCATGGATGAAAATCCAAACACTACTGCTAAGACCTAAGAAAAACAGCAGTCCCCTGACCCGAGCGTTCCTTGCTCTCAATTCCTGTTTCCCAGAGGAAACCACTTAAACTCTTAGCTGTTTCTTGGGATTGTTACTTTTGTATCTCTAAACAATGTGCTTACATTCATTTCTCTTTCCTGATTTTTCACTTTTATAACATGGCAAACTTTTTCCTGTTGTTGGGGCTTCCAGATCTAGCAAATAAAAACATGGAATGCCCATTTAAATGTGAATTTCAGGGAAATGAAAATGATGAGTACTCTATAAGTATGTCCCATGCGATGTTTGGGACATACACCAAATGGTGATTCGTTGCTTACCTGAAATTCCAAGTTTAACTGGGTATTCTGCATGTTACCTGCCAACCCTAGCTGGGATAGAGAACATTTTAGCTTTTGCACAGCCAGCTGACCCCTCCTGCCATGCCTCACAGCTCTTTTTGGTAGGAGAGAATCCTAGGACCATGCCCTCTTCTATATTTCTCCTCTGTCCCATCACCTCAAACCTCTGGTCTCATCCTCTTTAACTTTACTCGGGGGTTTTGGGATGAGAAAGGCCAAGCGCAGGGGTCATAAGGATACATGTGTGGCCAGTGCCCCTTTGCTGGGGAGGGGCCATATCTTCCTCTTTTTCAAGTCACCCGGTGTTTATACCTTGGCTCCTTTTACTTCTGCAAGAAATGAAACCGAGTTTAAGGCCAAAAAAAAAAAAAAAAAAAAAAA
>NW_023217506.1:0-635 GCF_002007445.2 Ailuropoda melanoleuca
GTCAGGAAACTGAGTCAGGTCCCACAGCACCTGAGTGATGGATGAGAGCTGTCAGCCCAGCAGGGCTACAGAGCCCTAGGCCTGTGGCTTGAGTAACTTGCTCCCCGAGGTCCCTCTCCAGCTCCCTGGATTTAAACGCAGGGAAACAGGGGTTGTGTCCTGCCTTTGTGGTCTGAGCTCAGAGATCTCTGGCTGTTTGTGAAATGTGCCTAAACAGGCCTGGGGTTCCAGACAGGCTGACACGATTCCCTGCCCAGGCCCTCCACATGGTCATCCCAGGCCATGGCCCCACGCAGAGCAGCCAGGCCTTCCTGCCCCCGCTTTCTCCCTGCTTGGAGGTGAGTATGACCTCCCTCGACCCGTTCCTTTCCTTCAGAGCATCTTGGTGTTGCTTCGGTTTGTGGCCCCTCGGGCCCAGGACAAACGGCTCCCTTCACTCCATGCTGCTGTAGGAAACCCGTTGGCCCCCAAGTGGCTCCCCGTCCATGGTCTCTTGGCTCCAGGGGAAGGCTGGCCCCAACTAAAGTCACCGATCCCAGCTCAAAAGACCATTAGGAACAGCGGGTCCCCCTCCCCTTTGCCAAAGACCAAGAAATGGAAAAGCAGACATTGGTGGGGTTCTGTCCAGACACACC
>NW_023217507.1:0-635 GCF_002007445.2 Ailuropoda melanoleuca
TTTTTTTTTTAATTTGTTGAGAGTTGTTTTTTGGCATAACATGTGATCTGTTCTGGAGAATGTTCCATGTGCACTTGAGAAGAATGTGTATTCTTCTGTTTTAGGATGGAATGTTCTGAACATATCTTTTAAATCCATTTGGTCCAGTATGACATTCAAAGCCACTGTTTCCTTGTTGACATTCTGTTTGGATGATCTGTCCATTGATATAAGTGGAACGTTAAAATCCCCTACTAGGGACACCTGGGTGGCTCAGTCGGTTAAGCCTTTGCCTTCATCTCGGGTCATGATCCCAGGGTCCTGGGATTGAATCCCACTTGGGTTCCTTGCTCAGTGGGGAGCCTGCTTCTTCCTCTGCCTGCCACTCTCCCGCTTATGCTGTCTCTCTCTCTGAAAAATCAATCAATCTTTAAAAAAGAACAATAAAATAAAATCCCCTATTATTATCATATTACTATTGATAAGTTTCTTTATATTTGTTATTAGCTGCTTTATACATTTGGGTGCTCCCATGTTGAATGCATAAATACTTACAATTTTTATATTTTCTTATTAGATTGTTCTCTTTATGATTATGCAGTGTCCTTCTTTGTCTCTTATTGCAGTCTTTGTTTTAAAGTCTATTTTGTCTAATA
>NW_023217508.1:0-635 GCF_002007445.2 Ailuropoda melanoleuca
AGACTAGGGCTCTGGTAGCTGCTCCGAGAGCTAAAGGAATCAATGTCTCTGCATATTTTAACCTTTCCCTGGCATGCCAGTTGGGAAACTCTGGTGTAGAGTAGCCCCCATTATACCCTAGCTGCCCAGCTATGGGCCAAGATAATGTTATGTATTCCCTTTTGGATGTGGGCTGGTGGATTGGGGCTGTCTAAGAACAAATGATATTTTGTCTACCACTAGAGAAGGGCAGGTGAGATACTTTGTGAATTTTCCTTATTCAGAAATCTTGCCAACAATGGCAATATGGCTCCTCTGAGCGGACGAAACACCGCTGTCTCACAAGAACTATGTGAAGTGGCTGCCAAGCGTCCTGCTGCAGAGTGCTCGAAGTCATCAGGGGGCTCTGGGGACCCAAACCTGTGCGCTGCGTCTCAGGAGGCCAGCCTGTGCGGCACAGCCTGGCTGACCGCTGTGCTCCAGTACTCCAAGGTCATGAGTGGCGGCTAGCCTGTGGGTCAAGCCAGCACAGAAGCTAGATCTTGGCCATGGAGATTTGAGGCAGTTTGGAAGTGGCTGAAGACAAGAGCGGAGTCTGTATCAAAGAGCCCCGTTGAGTGTGATGGGCTGGGAAGCAAGGTCTCCCCTGCAAGGCA
>NW_023217509.1:0-635 GCF_002007445.2 Ailuropoda melanoleuca
AGATGTATGTTCTCTAGCAGAGAAAAAAATATCTATTATTGCTCTTCTACGGAGGGGCAGTATAAGGCAGAGAAGGAAGCACTGGGTAAGTTTGTAAAAGAGGAGAAAGCAGCCAAATATTTGTTCTAATTTGCTTATCCTCTCCTTTGACTCTAAGGGACTAGTGTTGTGTTGGATAGCTAGCATGTGAAGGGGAGAGGACTCATAACACTCTCTCCCACATGGCACTCTGCAAGGAGGAGGGCCAGGCCAACACAGGAAGGGTCCGCCTGGGAAAAGGGAAGAATAGGCTGATCAGATGAGCTAGTTGTGACTAAGGGAAGGAACCACTGCAGGGATCTAGAGGAGAGATGGGGTAACTTAAGATTTGAATCCAGGTGAGCTGGTCAGAAGCTGTCTCAGTGAAGAGAGGAAGGCCCATGAGTTAAAGAATGGATCAATTCACCAGAGATGTGAACACTGGAGGCCAGTGGGCAGACAGAACACCACTCCACCATCCACCTGATCTTCAGTTTAAGGAAAGCATGAAGAGACAGAGGAAGCAATCTGAAAGATTGAACCTCTTTATCTAACCTAAGGGACTCTTTACATGTTTGAAATTCCCAAGTATTAAACTTGAGAGTAGCATTTTTTTT
>NW_023217510.1:0-254 GCF_002007445.2 Ailuropoda melanoleuca
ATTGTATATATGGACCACATCTTCTTAATCCATTCGTCTGTTGAAGGGCATCTTGGCTCCTTCCACAGTTGAGCTGCTGTGGACAATGCTGCTATGAACATTGGGGTGCATATGGCCCTTCTTTTCACTACATCTGTATCTTTGGGGTAAATACCCAGAGTCATAGGGTAGCTCGATTTTTAACTTTTTGAGGAACCTCCACACTGTTTTCCAAAGTGGCTATACCGACTTGCATTCCCAACAACAGTGTAAGA
>NW_023217510.1:393-1180 GCF_002007445.2 Ailuropoda melanoleuca
ATGTGTCTTTTAGCCATTCATATGTCTTCATTGGGAAGGTGTCTGTTCATATCTTCAGCCCATTTGTTTATTTCATTATTTGTTTTTTGGGTGTTGAGTTTGAGAAGTTCTTTGTAGATCTTGGATACCAGCCCTTTATCTGAAGTGTCATTTGCAAATATCTTCTCCCATTCCATGGGTTTCCTTTGCTGTGCAGAATATTTTATCTTGATGAAGTACCAAAAGTTCATTTTTGCTTTTGTTTCTCTTGCCTTTGGAGACGTGTCATGAAAGAGGTTGCTGTGGCCGATGTCAAAGAGGTTGCTGCCTATGTTCTTCTCTAGATTTTGATGGACTCTTGTCTCACATCCAGGTCCTTCATCCATTTAGAGTTTATCTTTGGGTATGGTGTGAGAGAATGTGAGCTTTACTCACACAAACTGGCATGGGATGAGCCAGGAGAAAGAGACTCACGTTGAAGCAATGGGGATTTCAACAGGCGACTCCAGGAAATTGGGTGATGGAGCTGAGTGCTGTTGTTTATTGTCTCCTTAAGATATTCAGGGGTGTTTGTGCAGCATCAGATTGTGAGGTCAGGCCCCTGCCTTAGGTGTGGGGCTCTAGCAGGGGCTGGCACTCANTTAGCAGGGGCTGGCACTCAGCAGGACCCCATAAATATACCCAGAGTGCTACAAAACAAAGTATACCACACCTACGTGGACCTCCTCGGCCACCAGCCCCTACTCCTCTCAGTAGACTTGTGCCTGGGGTAAGCCTAAGACAGAAAACACAAACCACCTCTTTGCTC
>NW_023217511.1:0-635 GCF_002007445.2 Ailuropoda melanoleuca
AGCCTCAGTTTCCTATCTTTAATGGGCGTGGACACATAAGTGCGGGTTTAGCACAGTGTTTTGAGCACAGGGAGAAATCTCTGCGGGTTAAATGATGAAGTGCAGTGCTGATGACTTATATTTCGAAGGCACACTGTAGTTGATAAAGTGCTTTCATCTGCATGATTTCACCCTGCTGAGGACTCATCAGGAGGGGTAAGCAGTGGGATTCCTTATCCGCTTTCTACAGATGCCTCAGCTGACACTCAGCGGGATGCAATGGCTTCCTCAAGGTCAGAACCAGGGCTCAAACTTCTGCCTTCTGGTTCTGAATCCAGGGTTCCTTTCACCACAGAACGATAGATAATGGAGAGTTTACTCTATTTATCCTTCACTTTTGTGACAGCAGAGTCTTCCGCGTCATAGCAGGTAAAAATAGACTGTGAGGGCAAGGAGGTTCTCAGTAGCAAACAAACTGAGCTCACCAAAATGTTCTCGTGGGCAGGCTCGGTTGCCGTGGCCTTTAGGAAAGCGTTGGCAGGCCTGCAGCGGGCAATGTCACCTACTCGCTGTGCCCAGCCTTCCCTGAGGAGCTGCCTCTTGCAGGCACTGCCCTAGAGGACACAGGGCGGGGTTGGGGGGTGGGGGTTTGGGAG
>NW_023217512.1:0-635 GCF_002007445.2 Ailuropoda melanoleuca
ATTCCTTTGCAGTGGGTACAGAAAACTAAGGTTATATGAAATAACAGGTAGTTCTTTCCTTTTGTGATTTAACTCTTACCCATTGTGGGTAGGTATTAAGCCATCACTGGATTTTCTTTATACCTGTTCTTTGGTATTAGTACATCTACAGGTACTTACTAATGTTTCTTCATATTTATGTATTTGGTGAGCAAATATTAAGTAGAGTGGGGGATTAATCTTCAAAGATCTTTGGCCTGCAACACAGTTTCCTCTGCAGATATCCAAAGAGCTAAGAACATTAGATGCTTACTATCTGGATGAAAGAGAACTTCTGAGATAAGAGAAGTACGGGGTGTATAGCTGAAGTTTATGAAGAAGAAAGAGACAGTGGATGCTTGTAAGTGAACAGATGTGAAGAATTTGGGGGCTCTGTGGCTGTTTCAGTAATCCTGGAGAATGGTCTTCGTTGACACTATCGGATTGGAAAGACACTGAGCTGTTTTTGGTTCAAAGTTTGGCAGCAGTGAACAGTTCACACATGCAGTATAGCAGAAGGTGGTACTAGAAGGCTGAAATCTGGGGTTTTCCTAAGAACTTGACAGGCAGAGCAACCTCAGAGGCTACTTTTACTGTTACCTGACTCTAGAGGGAAA
>NW_023217513.1:0-635 GCF_002007445.2 Ailuropoda melanoleuca
AGTTGTGGGTCCATTTCTGGGTTTTCTATTCTGTTCCACTGATGTATATGTCTGTTTTTGTGCCAATACCATACTGTCTTAATGACTACAGCTTTGTAATATAGCTTGAAGTCCAGAATCATCATGCCTCCAGCTTTGCTTTGCTTTTCAACATTCCTTTGGCTATTTGGGGTCTTTTCTGATTCCATATTAATTTAAGGATTGTTTGTTCTAGCTCTGTGAAAAATGCTGGTGGTGTTTTGATAGGGAACGTGTTAAATGTATAGATAGGTTTGGGTCGTATAGACATTTTAACAGTATTTGTTCTTCCAATGCATGAGCATGGAACATGTTTTCATTCTTTGTGTCTTCTTCAACTGATAAGTGTTCTATAGTTTTCAGAGTACAGATATTTTACCTCTTTTGTTAGGTTTTTTCCTAGGTATCTTACAGTTTTTGGTGCAATTGTAAATGGGATCAATTCCTTGATATCTCTTTCTGCTGCTTCATTATTGGTGTATAGAAATGCAAAATATTGCTGTACTTTAATTTTATATCCTGCAACTTTGCTGAATTCATGTTCTAGCAAATTTTTGGCAAAGTCTTTTGCATTTTCTACCTAGAGTATCATGTCTTCTGTGAAGAATGAATGTTTG
>NW_023217514.1:0-635 GCF_002007445.2 Ailuropoda melanoleuca
GGGGGGGGGTTTCTTTTGATCAGATACAGAGTGATGAGGGAACAGAAGGCAAGCTGAGGACAAAGCAGAAGCTGGCACCCTGTACCCCCTCCCTATGTGATATGTGTGACATTCCTCAGGCACTCCTGGCTGCCATAAAGGAAAAACAGATGGTTAACTGATAGAGATCACAGTCCTGCAGGACAGGAGTCTCCCTCAGTCCTAGTGATTTACAAGGAAGCAGCTATCTTATTAATAGCCTAACTTCCAAAGACCCGCAACTCAGTTTCCTGAAGCCCTAACACCACCCTCCCCTCCATAAAATGGAGGGAAGCTGAGGCAGAAGGAAATGTAAATAAAATTGAATTTCTTTTAAACCTGCAGCCCATTGAGAAGGGCCTGTGATAGGAGGAATGTAACATTCCTCCAGGAAGCTCCCAACTGTTTTCCTGCTAATGCCTTACTAGAGGGGTAAACAACATTAACTTGACAATGGCAAGGACTCTGGTAGCCTGTGAGTCTTCTTTAACATATGAAAGTTCTTACTCCACACCTCCCTTTTTCCTTACCTCCCCCAACCCCAAGTCCCTGAGAAGAAGGCAAGATGAATGTCACTTCCAGAAGGAGGACAGGACATTACAATGCCCCAGACAAAG
>NW_023217515.1:0-6985 GCF_002007445.2 Ailuropoda melanoleuca
AAAATGTCAGAAAATGAAAATTTTAATACATAGTCTAACTTGTAAGAATGAAAAGGGAAACACCAGGTCCCAATATTGAAAAGAAAAATGATTGATGGCTGCCAGAGAGGAAGAGGGTTGGGAGGTGGGTAAAAGGGGTGAAGGGGGGCAACTGTATGGTGATGGATGGTAACTAATTCTGGTAGTCACTTTGCAGTGTATGCAAATGCCAAATTATGTGGTACACTTAGAAGTAATTATATACCAATTTTATCTCAATTAAAAAAAAAAAGTCAAAACTATAGCAATGGTACCAGCAGGTGTTGAATAACCTATGAAGGTATAGTTCCTGATGAGTCCGTGGGTCCTCATGGGGACAAAGATGAGGTTTCTACTTCCAGAATGTGGAAGAGTGAGAACTCTATTACAAGTATCACCAAAAGCTTGAAGCCTTGAAGAACTGCCCCATTATTTAAAAGGGAATTTTAAAGAAAGGTTGCCTCTCTCCAAGTCTTTGATGGAGAACAAAGTACCTAAGGCTCCAACCCTAACCCCTGTGCCATGTATGGATAGAGGACGAAAATTGATACTGTGAATCTGAGACAGAAGCCCTAACCTGAGAAAATGATGTAAGAGTGGTAGGAGGCAATTACAAACATGGGCAAAGCCAAAGCTGATTTAAAACTTCTCTGTAAAGACTTTCACTAACCGGAGCCCAAGGAACTCCCCTACTGAAGATAAACTTTCAGTTAAATGATCAACTACACAAGGAAAAAAACCACCGTGATTGAGAGCAAGCAAATGAACAAGTAAAAGAATTAGCACGTCAAGAATTTCAGACAACATAAGAGTAACAAATATGGTTAAAATTATTAGAGATAAAGGAATAATTTGTAATCATAATGAAAGAATTCAACATTAGGAGAGAAAAGGAAACTTTGAAAAAATTGAAAAAGCACATCCGACTCTAAAAATTAAGAAAATAAAGTCATTGAAATGGAAAATTCAATGGACAGATTAAGTAGCAGATTAGGAAAAACTGAAAAGAAAATGACTTTTCATATATGTGTGTGTGATGCACCCTGAAATTTTTAAATATAAAAAGATAGAAAGTATGAACCAGATTAGGAGACATGGAGGATAGGATAAAGAGGTATGCCATTCCTCTAATAGGAGTTAAAAAGTTACAGAACAGAGAAAATGGGGGGGGGGAGAATATTCAAAGGAATAATGGCTAAGAAATTTTCATTACTGAAGATGTGACTTTTATTTTCAGATACAGTGTTAATTACTTAAAGCATAAAATATTCTTCAGCGACAAAAGTTCTGCATGTTTATTTCTTACATTTTTATAATCTGTATGTAGTATACAGAAAAAGTACTTTATGTGGTAGAGTGGAAATAACTCTCTGTAAAAGCTGATAACCTTAATTATATTCAATTTGACATTTTCTTCCCCAAGAACAGACAACTGCAAAGACACTTGTAGAGAGTTTAATCAGCAAGTTGAAAAATTAGAAATGCAAACATGTTTTACACTACAGTCTTCAATTCCCTCAAGATTATTCACAATGGGCACACAACTTAAAGATAAAAGTAAATTTTACAATAACTAAATTACGTGGTAAATTTCGAGTAACTGTGCAAGCACTCAGTTAACGGTATCAACAATTATTATTGGAAAAAACTACGAATTTCCTACAAGAATTGACACAGAGAGTCATCCCCCTGATCTCAAGCCTATCCCTGTCCCTTGCGTCTACATCATGGACAGACACTGAGTTGTTAACATACAAACTATACTTTCTGGGGTTTTCATAAGTAAAACAAAATTACAAAATCTTCATATTCATATATTTAATATTTCCTTCATCTTAATGTGTGTTAATGTTGGAAATCATGTTGCAAAATGAAACTTTCATAAGAGTTGTTTTTATAATCATTCACAATTTTATATTCCTTAATATTTTCAAAATGCTATGAAAATATATGGTCATTGTTCTGTATCCTAACATTGTGTATGGCAGCGACACTTTAATCCTCACCTATAGATGAGAATGATCAGATTGAGGAGTCAAGGCAATTTCCCTAAAGGAACAAAACCAACAGGTGTGACTTCAGGAAAATAAAAATTGCAACCTTAACCTCTAGGGCAGTATTTCTTAACCTCAACACTATTGCTACTTGGGGCAGGATAATTTTTATTGTGAAGAGGGGCTGTCCTATGTATTACAGGATGTTTAGTAGTGTCCCTGAATTCTATCCACTAGATGCCAGTAGCACCTCATCACCGTCTGTGACAACCAAAAATGTATCCAGATATTTCAAAATGTTCCTGCAGGTGCAAAACTGCCCCATTAGAACCACAGGTCTAGAGAGAAAATTAATGCATAAGCAATCAAATAGATGCATATACATTTATACCATTTTACATCCTACATATAAAATTTCATTTCTCTATGGAGTGAATATGATTGGTCTGTAGTTTTCTTTATAGTTTCCATTCTCTTTGTTTGAATAATCCTGCTGATTCCTAAGTACAGTTCAATATTTCTACAGCACATATTTTTTAGAGAAGGAACTATCTCCACATCATTACATTGCAAATTATTACCAGTTTGTCTTTTTTTAAAACTAGCAAGTGACCTTTGTCTCAAATTTTGATTTCCAATCATATTAAAATTTTAAGTAACACTATTTGAGCTAATAAAGTGCTATCTAATCTTTCATACTCACATTATTTCTGTGAGGTAGTTAAGTGTTTAGAGTTAAATTCCATCATTAGAGGAGATTAAGTATAAACTCAAGGTCATACAACTGTCAATGACAAAATGAAAATAGACTACTTATGTGGCTTTTCCCTCCTGTTGCAATTGTTGTGATTCAGAAATAATTAAGAACATTAGATGATTTCATTCACATTATGATATATTAACATTTTACCTCCATTTGGTTTTACCCAAAGATTTAGATAAGATAAATGATTTTTCATAATTAATAACAGTATTCCGATTTCTTAAGAATCTGGTCTGGCACTCTTATGTGTTCACAAAGGTAAAATATCAACAGTTCCCAAAGTCACAACGATATATTTGGTTAAAGAAAGTGGACAGGAATGGAAGTATCATATCTTTCATTAAGAAACACATTGCATCATCCCTCTGCAGTTAAAGAAAAAATTATTTAAATAATTGGACTTTGATTTCCAAAATTGAAGCATTCTGTGTGCATTTACACTTATTAAATAAATAACAATAGTTCAAATCACACTTGCATAAAACAAATAAGATTATGTCTTCCTACTCATTAAAAAATTGTAGAAAGATTTACAAAGTTTGATGTATGCTTACAAACATATTGATTAAAAAATAACATCTATACACATATGAAATACATGAACACATGATTAATTTAAATGTTATATAAATCTCTTTCTTTAGATAAATGCTACTTCCTATTTTTTTATTGCTTCATGTTTTCAATTGGCAACCTTTAAAAGTACAGAGCATACTTACCTAAATATCAGAAAATAAGCAAAAACGTATTTAATTCTAAAATATATTTAATGTACCTAAATGTTTCTCACATTATTTTAAAACATTGTAAAGCAAACAAATAAAAAAAACCCCACATTTCTAAACAGTATCTAATGGGGGAACTGTAGAAAAAATGTTATTGATAAAAGTCTGTGACCAAACTCTTAGCTGGAAATGTAGCAAAATAAAATAAACTTTGAGATTGCTGCTTGAAATTTTAAAGCATGGAACAAAGCATATAGTTAGTAATTAAGAACATTAAAAAAAGTTTTTGCCTACGTAATGGAGCTCTTTAACTGGGTGAATACACTAGAATTCAAGACTTCTAAGCATATGTACCTTTTAAATTCAATTAACTGCAAATTAGTTGACAATCAAATTAATATCATTCAACATAATCATGTAATTCCACAGAGCTTAACCATTTTAATCATGTATATGTTCTTGGGTCACCAAATCCATAAGTACCTATGTTGAAAGTACTTTAGTCAGTATCAGGCTCATAGGATTTCTAATTTATAGTCTGGAACTTAGTAAACCAGAATCTGGGGTAGCATGATTCATACTGGGTATCTCAAGATATATACAAGCCCAAGGTAACATAGTAAATAGGAAACTAGGAAGGAAAGTAAAGTGTACAACAAAACCTGAGTTGATGGGTCAAAACTGGGATTGCATATAAGAACTGGAGTATAAGGCACTATAAGCAGCCAATGGCCAAGAGCTCTAGATAATTAGTAAAAAGGCACAAGAATAGATACATAGCACCAAAAAGACCTTGATCATTGGGCCCATGTTCTGTCCCAAACAGGATGCTTCTTGATTACCACATTCCTGAGCAAGAACTGGTTCCAAGGTTAATAAGCTCCCTGATAAGGCTGATATGGATAAATGAGAAGCAAAGATCTAGACAACTAGATCTGTCACCTTATTGTTTCCTAAAAATAGAGTATGTTGTAGAAGGAGAAAAGGTCTTTTCAGTATTACTTCTGATTTTGGCAAACCCCAAAACTCATATGCTAGCATCAAAAGCATGGAAAATATTTTTAATAATGCCCCAATTTAAAAATACTCTTTTTATCCATCAAGTATGTGTGTACATGTGTATATTAATCCTTCAGCATACATGTGGTAAGAACTTTCACAAAGACAGCTTCATTAAAATAAAAGAGAGGAAAATGCCGATGCTGAAACTCAACTCCAGAGTAGCATTGAGTATAGTAAGTGAAGAGTCAGCGCTTTGCTTTAACAAAATTTTACCCCCAAAAGTTTCCCCCCAAACCTTACTCATTATAGAACCCTCCCCCGCCAAAAGAAATCGAAACCTGATCCAATTATCTTAGAAAACATATATAACTGGGTCACTGTTTAAGATCATCTAGTATCACAGATGCTTCACAAACGAGTCCCACTCATCTTGCCACTTTGATCTGGGAAGTTCAATTCAATATGGTTGAAGGCAGGATTATCAGTTCCACCGTCTTCTACTGGGTGAGATTTATAGCTTAAAATATGCTTCTTCTAAAAGAAAATGTTAACATAGTGATTAGAAAAAAAGTAACTGCTCAATTCTAAATAATTGTTACTGCTTTTCTTTCTCTAAATCAGCTTTGTAGTCTATTGAAGACAGGATATACGAAAGAAATAGACCATCAAAGAATACAAAACAAAAACAAAAAACAAACAAACAAACAAAAAGAATAGGGCAAATACCTTCCTTGTCCATCAGAGTTCAAAAGAGAGTCTGAGGGCTAACTAATATTCTATCCTGGTGATAAAAGCACAGTCTCGCTGATTTAAGGAGAAAGGAAGCCAACTTACTTTCTTAAAAATGTCAAAATTGGATAAAAAGTCCTCTTTGGTTAATAGGAATCTGCGGTCTATGTTTTGTTTTCTTCCTCCTGAAAAACATTTACATCATTTACAATGTTAAAAAGATACCTGTAACCACCCAGTGACGGCCCATCATACAAGCATTTAACTCGTGCACGTTCAACTCATAAAACACACAGAGAAAGAGAATCTTTAACATAGTGCTGAAGACTTGGCTTACCATTTCCCTTCTTTTAGGCTTAGATTCTGCAAGCCTCTCACTGTGACAAATGAATCTAGTGTTTAAAGATGAATGCGATGGTTCTTAAATGCAAGCCCCCTACTTCATATGATACTTAACCTAAGAGCCCAATACTCGTAGGGAAACGGATATAAAAGCATCCTCTGCGATCTACCAATAAAACATCAAGCCATGTGCCTCTGCTTCAGAGCAGTTGCCTTTCCCCAGTTTGATGGCTATGAATATAGATGTGCACGAAGAAATGCAGGAAATTATGAGTTATTGAATACATTCATTAAATAAAAATCAATATAATGATTGGTGTTTGATTCAACTCCTCTTCCCTAACATTCTGCTTTATAAAAAATATTCTTTGTTTTGGTATTTTATTTGTAGATCAAAGACAAACCTTTTTAAAACTGTGCGGTTCTCAAACTATTTTTGTACAAATCATTTAGCAGATGTACTTGAAATGCAGATTCCTAGACTCCAACCTGGACCAAAACAGTTAGAAACTCTGGGTGGGCCACTGAATCCTGATTTTTACCAAATTTCCAAAGTGATCTTCACGCTATCTAATATTTGGGAACCTCCACTTCGGTACAAATACTAGGCTTTAATTATGGGAACCTCTGCTGTTCTGGAGATGGTATCAACTTTAAATTAATTCATTCAACATTGTTGAGTGCCTACCATCTGCGAGAGACTACACTAGGTGCTAGAGAGACAGAGATGAGTAAAACAATTACTGCACTCATAGCTCATGGTCTACATAGACCCCATTTTACTGTTTTACCCCATTTTTTTTACCCCATTTTACTGTTGAGGAGACAGACCCACTCACAGTACACAGTACATGGTTAGGTGAAACTGAAATGCCAACCAAGTCTGTATGGCAGGAATTCTTACTGAGTACTAGTATTCCTATTTATTTCCCAAGGAGTGTTAGGTTTTCGTGTTTCTAGATTATTTTTTCAAGGTGCTCAGCTCATTGCTGTTGTGAAGTGGAAATAAGTCATTTATAAAATTAATGAAGTTGAATTGTTTTTTATCACTGGATGCCTGCTCACCTAGGTAAAGCATAACTTTATAAAACAAAACAAGCAGTCATATATGGTTATCAGAATAAAAACTTCTAAGGAAAAAAAAAGAGAGCGCTCAAAGGGAATGCTCTGATACTCCATTTTCTTAAAGAAAAAGGAATGGATTGAATAAGGATCTAAGGTCAAATAATACAAGCAGATTGATTAGCTGTATTCCTGATCTGAATAACTGGGTTACTGGGTAAGAAAACTTTAAAATCTGTCTTAAAATATATCAAAACAGACAAAAGAATAAATCTACCATGTCGGTAATTTTATTTATGAAGAAAGGCACAGTCCTTTTTGAAAAGAAAGAATAGTTTATTTTTTTTTTT
>NW_023217516.1:0-635 GCF_002007445.2 Ailuropoda melanoleuca
GCCAGGGAGGCTGGGACTGGAACTGTGCCCATTGCCAGCCCTCAGGATTGCCGGCGCTGGGGAGCTGCCCAGCGGAGTCTCCCGTGCGACCACGGAGGCAGACAGCAGACAGGGTCTGTGTACATACATGGCAGAAGTCAACTAAGAGTTGTGCAGACACCAGCCCAGCTCCTACAATGAAAATAACAGACTCGCGGAGACCTTTCAGCCACACAGTTTTAGTGTGTCAGAGGTGGCTGGCTTCTGGTGTGCTTCTGGCAGGACAGGACTGACAGAAGACTACCAGGGAAGTTCATGCCGGACGCTATCATGATCTTCCCTGGAACCAGTCAGAAAGGAAAACACGCACTGAGAACAGCCCTCATTCCTCAAAGGAAGAAAAATAAATTCAAAAAACTCACATGGAAACAAATTGGAATGACATAAAATTCAGGTACACTGACTGATGTCCTAGTCGATACCTGTTTCCTTAAAGTGTGCTTTTGAGCACCAAGGTTACATGATAAAGTAAGGGAGCTCAGCATGGAGCAGTGGTAATTCTGTGACCCAGGGACAGGATCGGGCTACCGTGGGCCCCTGAGGCAGGAGGCCAGGCACACCCTGTTCCGTTGTTTTGTTTCGCTATCAAATCCCAA
>NW_023217517.1:0-635 GCF_002007445.2 Ailuropoda melanoleuca
GTTACTTCTTTTTTCAAGTCTACTCATCGTCTTGACCATTGTTACTCTGAATTCCATTTCTGATGATTTGGTTACATCCATCTCCACTATTTCTGTGGCAGAGGCCACAGACTCATTCTTTTCTTTGCTGGGGGGGACTTCTCCTTCTCATCATTCTGAAGAGGAGAGGTTGCAGGGTTGTCCAGAGCCCAAATTATTGACTGGGACGCAGGCCGTGCACCCTTGTTAAATAGGGATCTTAGGGATGTGGGCTTCTTCTTTAAAGATTTTATTTATTTATTTATGTGGCAGAGAGCCACCAGCGAGAAAGGGAACGCAAGCAGGTGAGTGGGAGAGGAAGAAGCAGGCTCCCAGTGGAGGAGCCTGATGAGGGACTCCTTTCCGGAATTCCGGAATCACACCTTAAGCCAAAGGCAGGCGCTCAATGACTGCGCCACCCAGGCATCCTGGGATGTGACCTTCTTGATTTTTCAGCCTGCCTTCTGGGGGAGGGTCCTGCCACGCCGATACTCAGGCAACCCCGTTTGGGTAGGGTCTCTGTGTCCCCCGTGAGGGGGGATGGGGATGGGCACACTGCAAGCCGTTATTTCCAGGCTTTTGTTCTCTGGCAGCTTTTCCTGGCGGTTTGCTGTGCC
>NW_023217518.1:0-635 GCF_002007445.2 Ailuropoda melanoleuca
GTGCAGTTATTATTTCCATGATACTGTATACAAACTCTGTCGGAATGAGAGCTCAGTGGGTTCAGGAATGCCTGTCATTTATCGAATCCTGTCCGCTGTCCCTGGACAAGCCTGGCCTGCTGCTGTGTAGACTCGTTTTGCAGTCATCCTGACCCAATCGCATGGACCAGAGTGGGACGGCTTCCTCTGCCTCAGTCAGGGTCCCGGTGGGGACATTAATGGAAGGACAGTGTCATGGGCAAAAGTCAGGGGAACATCCCACAGACAGTGAAGCATCCAAGGCCTGGGACAGAAGGAAGCCATTCCTTCCCCGGAGCAGGAAAGACAGAGGAAGATACCCTGTTCCTGAGACAGCGGGAGCCGGGGGGTGGAGCCGCTTGGGGGTCTAGAGTCACAGACACCCAGCTGGTGTCAGAGAAGCAGCAGGGAGTGAGGGGGGAGGAGGCAGCTGGGCCTCCTCCCTGCAGCCCGTGCAGTGCCTCCCGTTGGCTGACCCCAACCAGAAGCCAAGGGGCAGGGGCGCCCAGGAGATACAGTCCCTGGGGTCCGCCTCTGGGGCACCTCAGTGCAGGAAAGGGCTGTGCGAAGTGCAGCAGGCAGGAAGAATCAAGGCAACGTCCCCGACACACGGCACA
>NW_023217519.1:0-635 GCF_002007445.2 Ailuropoda melanoleuca
CAAGGCAAAGAAAAACAACATTGTGGGAGAATCATGGACTTTAAGAATCTGGATACAACTTTTTACCAAAGGGGAACTTAAAAAATAAAGAGAATGGTGGGTTTGCACAGGCTTCACAGCAAAACCTAGAATTGGGCCTCTGGATCCTGAGGTCCTCTTCACAGATGGCAGTGTTCCAGGGGTGGGGGAGGCAGAGTATGATGGCAGCGAGGGAGCTCAAAGGAAGGTTCTGTTCTCAGAGAGCTCAACAATATTAGCTCTCAGCTCATAGTTGTCCCTTAAAGCATTGTGAGGGGTCTTTTTTTAAATATATTTGGATTTCATACATATTTTCCAGAAACCCGTTACCCAAAACCAAGGACTGGCTTTGCTGTAATTTGTTTTTTTAAACCCTAATTTGATGAATAGCCACAGTATCTCATTGTCGTTGCAGTTTGGACTTATTTTATTATTTGCATGTTGAATATTTTTTCATATGATTTTTTTGTCATTTGCATTTCCTGCTTTATGAATCATCTGTTTATATCTTTTGCTCAATTGTCTGTTGGAGCCTTGGAATTTTTTCTTGTCAATTTTTGGTGATTGAGATTTTATATAATGAGGATATTAAGGAGTGTGTGTGTGTGTGTGTGTGT
>NW_023217520.1:0-635 GCF_002007445.2 Ailuropoda melanoleuca
GAACTAGGAAGTGTCAGGGATTTTAACCGACTGATAAACTAACAATGTAGTCTCCCATGGTTTCATGGGTGCTGGCAGAAGACAGAAGCCTCCTGGGTCAGAGACAGAAGACATTATTATTCACAGCATAGCAGGCAGCATGGGCTTCCTGTCCACATTGATTTCTCTTGTCCCCCAAGTTCCACTGGGGGGCCGTGTGGAGCAGCCCAGATGGATGTTGCATGCGCAGGGAATCTGTGTCACTGCCCAGGAACCTGAACTTAAGAAACCCCACTCTTTTAAAGGGGTGGCTGGCAAACCAGCTCATTTTTTGCCCTGAGGAGAGACATTAGTTTCATTATCCTGGTCAGGAAAGAAATCTACCTCTCTCTTCCAAGACTGTGTGTTGTCCTCACATCCTTAGAAACGTCCGAACAAAGCTATTGATGCCTCTTGCTCAGAAGACAAGCAGAAATTAGGGAGATCCATGGAGAATGTTCCTCGAATAAATAGCCACAACTCTCTTTCCAGTTTTGTCCAGGAATCTCTGTACTCCCACAGAATCGTACGCTTCAGGTATGGATGGCCCTACCCCAGACCCAGAACATGAACCTGGATTTGTCTAAGTCAAATATGGCAATCTCATCCTCCTTACC
>NW_023217521.1:0-635 GCF_002007445.2 Ailuropoda melanoleuca
CACATGAAATACAGTCAATGCTACTATAAGAGTACTGTATAATAACAGATTGTAGCTATACTTGTGGTGGGTATGGCATAACATATAGAAATTGAATCACTATGTTGAACACCTAAAACTAATATAACATTGTGCATCAACTGCAAATTAAAAAATCAAAAATTAAAATAAAAAGTTTTAATATGAGGATTGGTTAAGGCACCTCTGGGACAAGAGCAAGCATACTAACATTTGAATTATAGGGATCCCAGAAGAAGAGAGAGAGAAAGGAGCAGAAAACTTATTTGAAGAAATAATAGCTGAAAACTTCCCTAAGCTAGGGAAGGAAAAAGACATTCAGGTACATAAAGTCAAGAGAGCCCCAAACAAGATGAACTCAAGGAGGTCTACCAAGAAAAATAATAATTAAAATTAAAAGATAGAGAATCTTAAAAGCTTCAAAAGAAAAGCAAACAGTTACATACAAGGAAACCTCTATAAGGCTATGAAGTGATTATTCAGAAGAAGTAGGCCAGAAGAAAGTAGTATTATATATTCAAAATGCTAAAAAGAAAATACCTACAACCAAGAATATTCTACTTGGCAAGGTTATCATTCAGAAATGAAGGAGTGATAGTTTCCCAAACAAACAAAAG
>NW_023217522.1:0-2060 GCF_002007445.2 Ailuropoda melanoleuca
CATACATAGAAAAACAAAGAACGCACCATTGATGTGATGTGAAACAAAACAAAAGCCTAAAAACTGGTTCAAAATATGGACTTTGGGGAGTCTACTTCTCCCTCTCCCTCCCCCCCCACTCCTGCTCTCACTCTCTCTCAAATAAATAAATAAAATCTTTAAAAAAAATATGGACTTTGGAATTCTTTATTGGGGCCCCAAGTCTGCCAGTTCCTGGCTCTGTGACCCTGAAAGTGTACTTAATCTCTTAAAGTCTCACTTTCCTCTATGTATACTGGCTCTTTTTGACACTCATCAAGGAAGACCAATGTTTGGCAAGTTCTTTTAACTCCTTTCAAATAAATTAACTTGTTTTAAGCCTAAGAAAGGGATACAGATTTTACTGTAGTTTTCATGGAGGGGAATAGAGGTGATAATTAACATCAGATGCCGCATAACAAACATATTAAAATACCACTTTGGAAAGCAATATTTCTTCCTCATTGACCACAGTAACTAGGTTCAGAAAAACTTAGATAATGCTGACAGCCAAGACAAGATAATTCGGGAGCCATTCAACTGAAAAAGAGTATAAAGTAAGTTAAAACAATAAACAGGAATCACATTTGTGAATCACATTTTGTGTTATAGTAAAAATTATTATTTATTCAATAGTCTATGCCTGAGGTAAAAGGGAAAAAAACGAATTTAAAAAACAAATTTAAAAAAAGAAAGGTTCAGCAAAGGTTTTTTAATGAAGCAAGTAATTTTTCTAAGACATTGCTAAGCAAAGAATTTCTATTTTACCTGGTTAGAGCTCTAATAAATCAATAGGCATCATTTAGTTAATGGCAACTTAATGCAAGTGGTATACAAAATATTTGTGCTATCTTAAATTTCTTACACATTGATAAAAATTTTAAAAAATATATAAAACCCACACAACCAACTTTTAGACTAATGCTAATTTGGTAATCTTAATAATTTTGCATTACTGCCTTTAAATACACATTGTGTGTTTTATTTGATGGGCCAGTTCTTCTGAAAGCAAATGTTACAACTCCTTTTCAAGTAAACTTATTTTCTCAATTCTTATGATCTTAAGTCTTCCTTTCACACACTTGAAATTTTTCATACATGTACAAGTCTGCATTTAGCTTTTCCTTTCCTTCTTTGGAAAGGACATAGAAAAAAAAATAGAAATGAGAAATACCATTTGGAGTAAAAGGCTGTTGCTGAGTTAGGTATACAAAATTCTAAGATGGGCTCCATGATCCCTACCCCTGAGATTCCTGTGTTTAATCCCTGTTTCTAGCACCTTACCTAGAATGCCGAAAGNCATTCTAGCAAAAAGAGTATGGCGAAGGTGAAGAGATTTTTTAGATGTAATATGGAACACTCCGTAGTTGACTCTGAATTTATCAACAGGGAAATAATCCTGGATGGGCCTGATCTAATTAGGAGAACCCTTTGAATAAAGGTCCAGGCTTTGTGGCATTTGTTAGGCAGCAAAAGAAAACTAATATACTATGATTTCAATCACAGCTATATACGAAAATTCTCTATCAAAGCAACAACAAAATTAAGGTAGAGGGAAGAAGTTCAAGGTTATTTTGAAACTAATTAATGGATACACAGGAATTCATTCCATCATTCAACTTTTTTACACTGAAAAATATATAATTTATTTTTTTACAGATTTTATTTATTTATTTAGAGGAAGAGAGCGCTAGTAGGGGAGGGGCAGAGGGAGAAGGAAAATCTCAAGCAGACTCTGCACTGAGCGTGGAGTCCAGTGTGGGGCTTGATCTCAGGCTGAGATCATGACCCCTGCTGAAATCCAGAGCTGGATGTTCAAGCAAGGTAGCCACTCACGCACCCCCATAATGTACTTTTTTTTAATCATGAAAAGAAGAAATGAAAAAGAACTTATTATCTTGGTTAATATCTATTTTNGATCATGAAAAGAAGAAATGAAAAAGAACTTATTATCTTGGTCAATATCTATTTTGCGTGGGGCGCCTGGGTGGCACAGCGGTTAAGCGTCTGCCTTCGGCTCAGGGCGTGATCCCGGCGTTATG
>NW_023217523.1:0-635 GCF_002007445.2 Ailuropoda melanoleuca
CAGCTTGGGAGCAGGATAAGTCAATTGTACCATATGTATGGAAGTTAATTGTATTACCAGTCATAGAGTAAGAAGGCCGGTTTCCTCAATGATAGACTACTCCACTGGTAAATTAGTATATGTTGGTGAAATCAAAATTCATTTGAGTGATATAGTACTCTGTACTGTGTATTTGATCATTTATTAATTACTCAGTGAAGACTAGCTTATGATTTGTAGATAATCCGAGAAAAGGGAAGGTGCCCACCATGTAAACATTGCTACTTAACATCGTTTTCCCATAAGAGAGTGTGGAAGGTGATTCTATTCCAGGCTAACTCACAAAATCCCTCTGGATGAAGTTTATCTCGGCCTTGATTTTTGTCCTGTTCGGTCCCTTCCATGACGTAAACCCTACTGGAGATTCTCAGGAGAATCACCTCAGCCTACAGGTCTAACACCCTTCGCTCTCCCCAGCACCAACTGCCTAATGTTTCCTTTTCATGAGGACATCATAATACATGTTCTGGTACTGTAATATAGGATATACTAAAATCATTTTTTTAAGCAATGGAATATTACTCATCTCAGAAAGAACGAATTCTCAACATTTGCTGCAACATGGATGGCACTGGAGGAGATAATGCTAAGTGAAA
>NW_023217525.1:0-635 GCF_002007445.2 Ailuropoda melanoleuca
TCTGCCTTCATTTGGCCCAGGTCATGAGCCCGGGGTCCTGGGATGGAGCTTCCTATCCAGCTCTCTGCTCAGCGGGAGGCCTGCTTCTCCCTCTCCCTCTGCCTGCCACTCCCACCTGCTTGTGCATGCACACCTCACTCTCTCTCCCCCCTGGCAAATAAATAAAATCTTAAAAAAAAAAAGTTGTTTGGGGGCAATGAATTTCCCATTCTCCAGGGATTACTGAAGCTGTCATCCCAAGGAAATTGAAGAGAATTTATTTCTATCTTGCTATAAATGAGGCATATCCTTATGTGAAAGTCCGTCTTCTGGCTGCTTGAATTTATCCTGATGTTCAGTTGAAGATGTTCCTTTATACAGAAATTGTCAGGAGATGTTCCTTTCCTTAATTTTTAAATTTTTTATCAACTCACAAATACATACACATTATAGACACATATGTTTCCATTATGTTTACAGGCCCGATTTGAAAACCATAAAACAGTGGTACCTAACAGTAACTTCGTAAGCCAGAAACTGTTACAAGCACAACGTAAGCACGTCAGTTGATTTTTCAAAAAATACCACTCGTAAGCAAAAACTTTAAAGAATAAAAACGTCTGCATACAGATTTTAGTTATTGATTCTTATTTTTT
>NW_023217526.1:0-7744 GCF_002007445.2 Ailuropoda melanoleuca
TGCTTTTCAATTTGTTTGAATCTAATTTTGTGCTTTTTAGTAGTATTGTAAAATTTCCTTCATTTTGGTTCGTACATTTTTGTTAATTTTTCCCTAAGTATTTAATCCTTCTTTTTTGCCATTATAAATGATATTTTTCTCTACCTTATGTCCTTTAACTGCTTACTCTTTGTGTGTGTGAAGGCTGTTAATTTTTGTTTGAATGCTAATTTGCTTCTTGCTATGTTACTGAAGTAACTCATTTTATCATTGAATCATTAGGGTTTTTAAGATTTGATATGTGAAAATACAGATAGTTTTAATTTTTTTATACATTTTTATTATGGAATAGATTATTTTTTTTTCCTAATTGTAGTGGCAAATATCTGTAGTGCAATGTTGAATAGTAGCAGAGATAGTGGTTATCCTTTCCTTATTCCTGATCTCAGTTGTAATGCATATAGTTTCCCCATCAAATAAGATTGTAACTTAAGATTTACAAAAAATGATGAGACAGAGAGTTCTCATGCTCTCCATACACAATTTCTGCTATTAATATCTAACTTTAGCATGGTTGAAATTAATGACCCAATATTGATATATTATTATTAACTAAAGTCCATATATTATTCAGATTTCTTCAGTTTTTATCTAATGTCCTTTTACTGTTCAGGATGCCATTCAAGATATTACATTACATTTCGTTAGTTCTATCACTAGGGCTTTTCTTGGCTTTTGACTGTTTCTCATATTTTCCTTGCTTTTGATGATTTAACAACCCTTAGTTTGGGTTTTTCTGATGTTTTTGTCATGCTTAGACTTCGGGAGGTGCTTTTAGGAGGAACACCATGGAGGCACAATATTGATTTTGGGATATCATGGTTACTACCAACATGATATATCCTTATTGATGTAAAACTTGATCAATGGTATGAGGTGGGTTTATCAGGTTTCTCCACCATAAAGTAACTGATTTTGGTTTTGTTTTTATTTTACCCCTCCATACTGTACTCTTTGAAGAACTCACCATGTGCAGTCCACACTTAAGCTGTGGAGAGTTAAGCTGCATTTCATGAGGAGAATATCTACATTAATTATTTATAATCATTCTGAATAGATTTGTCTATTTTCCTTATTTATGTGTTCAATATTTTATGTATATTTGTATAGACTCATGGAAGTGGATTATGAAGCTTGTAGTATATTCTAATATTGTTTTATTTTGTTGCTTGAATTGTGAATATTGGTAACAAAATTGTTAACCTGTATCCATGTGGAAAACAATTTTATCAAGTAGAGTACAGTGCTTACATACAGTTTGTTTTGCCTTTAGTCTTGCAGACTCCACTCATTTACAAAGTTATTTAGGTTAGTGACTTTCCTCTCATCTCTCAGTGAAGTTGTTTCACATATTTGTAATATAGTTATATTGGTTGTCATATTCTGCATTCTATCCTAGGATCTTATAATCTCCTAAATGACTTTATTTTTAAAATTTGTTTGAATCAAGGCTCATTTTTGGTGGTTTAACTTCCTGTGTATCTTGACAAATATATAGTGTCATGTATCCACCACTACGGTGTCAGAGAAAATAGTTTCATCACACTAAAAAACCAACCAAACAAAAAAAACCCCTAAGCCCCTCAAAACCTGAACCATACCTGTTCAGTTTTCTTCCTCTCCTCCCAAACTAGAGGTAACAACTGATCTGTTTACCATCTCTACAATTTTGCTTTTTCTAGAATATCATATAGCTGGAATCAAACAGTATATAGCATTTTCAGATTAGCTTCTCTCATTTAGCAATATAGATTCAATGTTCAGGCATTTGCATGGTTTGAGTACTCATTCTGTTTAATCCCTCTAAATAGTATGAATAGTAGTTATCATGTCTCTGCTTAAGTTACCCATTGGTCTTTCAAGTTGTCTAGCTTTTCCTTTAGAATCCTTAGCATATTAATCATGGTGATATGAAATTTCTTCCTGGTAGATTTGTATCTGTACCACATCTGAATCTGGTACTGAGGCTTTCTTTTTCTGTTCAGACTGTTTTTCCTCGCCTTTTAGCGTACCTTGTGATTTTTTGTTGAAAGCCACACATTTTATTGGGTAATAGGAACTTTGTTTATCTGGATAGTGTCTGAGCTGTGTTTAATGCTTGCGGTAGCTGGGGATACCACACCATAGGTTCGTATTCCTTTAGTAAGTTTGTTTTTGCATACATTATCAACTTTGGGTTTCACAAAGTATTCTACCTCAGAAAGTCAGTATCTTAAAACTTTCAGCTGTAATCCGCTGTTGATATATTGAATTTCTGTTGGTGTGGGGGTCAGAACCAGGAGAAGATCTTTATAGATCTTTACCATGAGAATCTGGTGGGGTTTCTTAACATTCACAAAACTATGGAGGGTCCCATTTGTGACTCATTGAAGTCTCATTGTGGCACTAATTCACTCTCAGACACCAGTGATTTATTGAAATTACTATTTATGTGTTCCAAACAATCCATCACCTTCTGTTCCAAGTAAGTAGATTTTGCCTGTTTCTTTCTGGATTTGCCTCTCTCTCCATATGTGGACATGACGTTTTGTCCTGAAACTTCAGTTTTCTGTTGGGTTTAAGAACAGTCATTAATTTTAAGTTTATTAAGCTTTTTTATCTTGTTGTAAGTACTGGAGAGATAACTTCAAGCCCTTTCTATGTTGTTGCTGAAGCAAGAAATCCTGTAAGTTAGGTTGAAAGGTCTACAAAATATTTTGCTTTGTTAATTATTTGAACTCTTTTCCTGTAGGTTTAGAAGAGTTATTCTTTACCTTTGAAATTGAAGTTTTACTCTGATAAGTCTCAGGAAATTGAAGTTTTACTCTGATAAGTCTCAGGGTTGATCATTTCAGGTTAATTTTTTTAGGTACCCAGTGAAACTTTAGATTCAGGTCTTTTCTATTACTAGTTTTCTTAGATTGTAGTTTTACATAATAATGGTATTCCATTATTTTACTTCTTCAGGGGACTCTAATACTATAAATAAAAGTTTTCTGTGCATTTTCACTACTTCTAATATTACTCTCACTTCCATTTCTACTCCTTTCTGATAATTTTTATTTATTTATGTCACTTTGTTTCCTTGGTTTTCTGGCTTTTTTGATGCCCTTTATTAGATTATTGTTTGACTCTTTTCTACTTTGGGTATCTTCTAATTTATTATTTATTTCTAAATCAATTTTGTCCTTTTTTATATTTCTTTGCTGAGTTCATTCAAACCATTTCCTTTCTTCCAGATTTTTATCTATTTCTCTTTGTAATTTGTACATTTCTGATTCAAGGTGATCTCATGTCATTAAGTGCTTTCTCAAGTACATGCAAGTCTCTTTGTAGTTTTGACTCACAATTTTCTCATTTCATGGAGTTTTATTGGTGAGTGGTGTGGATTTTCCTCAGTTGAAACTGAAGTTCTTCAATTGTATGAAATTCTGTTTGCGAATTTATGCAGTTACTTTGTATGAATTTATTGTCCTAATGTTCATTTTCAACATTTCCAAACATTTCACAAAATTTCTAGTTTAATGGTAGGTACCCTTTCTGTCAGAGTAGCAAATTGGATACTTTGGTGGTTTTCCTTGTTTGTTTGTTTTGGTGGTGGTATGCTTGTTTTAAGTCTTATTTTATGGATTTATTTTTGTCTTGTAGGATCTTAAAATTTGTCTTTATTTCTTCTTGTTCCTTTTCTACTCCAGTTCTAAAGGCTGCTTCTCCTTTTATTTTTGTTTTTTTCCTCCCTAGAATCTGTGTGTTTTGAAGACTAACCTTTAACTTGCATCTGGGTCTTTAAATTATTTCTCTCCCTTTAAATCATGTAGCTGCCCCTTAGAATCAAATGCAATTTGAGGTTTATTCCTTGTAGCTTGTATTTTAATGTGTATGGTTACATTTTTAGTATTTTCAGGTTTAGAATGGACTTAATATGGTGGCAGTGTCTGATCACACTTGGGCCCCTCCGTACCTTTCCTTATCTGCCTCCCTCCTCTATTTTTTTTTTCCTCTACTGTTGCTAGATAAAAGCACTTCTGTCTTGCTGCTGTCCAAGACAAGCCTCATAAGTTTCTTTGCTTACTAAACCTTCCACCTACCAATTGGGGTGGCCTGCCTCTTTCTTCATTCTCTCCCTGCTCTCCTCTTTGTTCAAGGATCAGTTGTGGATTTCACCTGGGGGAAATGTGAAGGTTGTGAACCAAAAGGTTGAGGCCAGTTTTTGGTATTCTTTTCTCTTTTTTGCTCAGTTTTAATTTGAAATGTGTTTTTCTCTTTCTTCAATGTATGCTGAGGATATATTTTCCACATAGAATTACTTCTCTATTGTATTGTCCTGAGAAGAAATATTAGGAGGTAGGTAGTAAGGCTAGCCATAATTGTCTATCTCCATTTTTTCCATTTTTTTACACTTTGCATATAAAGTTAGTTCTAGCTTCTCCAAGAGAAATTAAAATTGCAGTTATTCTAAATGTGCATACTTCTATGGGATTCTAAATGATATAAGGGGTTCTCACTTTTAAAATGTGATGTCCAGAACATTTATATCCCCATTAGTGATATCCACTAAGGAAGACATTTGGGAAGCAAGTTAATATTCCTGTAGTGCTTCCTCTGATGAATGTTTCCTAACACAGTTTGGAAGTGCTTTCAGAACTAGTTTCTACTCTGCATTTAAAAATTCCTCAGCCTTGGGGTGCCTGGGTGGCTCAGTTGGTTTTGGCTCAGGTCACGATCTCAGGGTCATGGGATGGAGCCTTGCTTCCAGCTCCCTGCTCTGTGAGGAGTCTGCTGGAGATTCTTTCTTCCCTTCTATCTATCTCTGCCCTCCCCCCTCCTCTCTCTCAAATAAATAAATAAATCTTTAAAAAAAATAAAAATTCCTCAACCTTTCAGTAACACCTTATCTTTGGTCCTCAATGATAATGCTGTGCTTGAGCTTAGCATTATCTTCATTATGTTTAACTATTATCATAAAATTGAGTTGAGTCTCAAAGGAAAGTTTTTCTGTCCTTCAGTCTATTCATAGAATTGTTTTTTGTGGCACAGCAGACAATTTTAATAGAATAATTAAAAATGTTTTAGAAAAGCAAGATGACTATTTTGAAGGAGGAAACGCTAATTTAGATGCATAATGCTGGTGCTGTAGCTTAAGAATTATTCTCCTTACCTTATAGTTTGAATTCCCCTGTGGGTAGCAAACATGAGTTGAATATCCATGAACACAAAACATATCCAGTTCATCCTTTCTATTTCATTTTATATATCAAATAAAAAGTGAAGATCAGCTATTTTGTTTTAAACTCCACAGTACTTTTATAAATTCTTTGTTATTATAAGTGGAAGTTATTTTTTTTTAAGATTTTATTTTTTACTTGAGAGAGAGCACACACATGAGTGAGCATGGGGGTGGGAAGGGGCAGAGGGAAAGGGAGAAGCTGAGCTGAGCAAGGAGCCCTGGGACTATGACCTGAGCTGAAGGCAGCTGCTTAACCAACTGAGCCACCCAGCCACCCCAGGACCTATTAAATTGTATTAGCTCAAATGTATATTCCATAAAAAAGATCTTTTGAAGTTGGTATTATGGATAACCACACTAGATTTTTGTTGTTGGTGGTGGTGTGTGTGTGTTTTAATAAGACACTTCTCAATTTTTGTTTATGGCTTTATAATTCTTACCATTGTGTATGAGAAGCTTTACCAAGCCAAGTAAATAATCTTCTCTTGTTCATAGTTACTTGGAAATATATAGTGTTCTTTTCTGTCTGTGCATTTGTACTGTTAGTATATGTGACAGTTTTTCTTGTCACAAAATAATAAAAAATAAGGAATACCAAAAAATATGTAGTGATAATTAAAATACAAAGGTCTTTTCTATGCTTATGATTTTCTTTTGTATCATATTATTTCCATTCAATTTTTGTGATAAAAGATAATGATTTTGAATTTCCTTCAAATATTAAATGTTTTAAGGTAATCTCATTCCATATATATTCTGTGCTGTTCTTGAATGTGAAACCCATGATATTTATTCAAAGTGAAGATTTATACTAAAGTAAGTGTATCTCTGCTCACTTACCTTGTGTTTAGTCTTTTAAGTTCCCATGCACTGCAAATCAGTATGCATCTCACACTAAGAGAGTGCAGAATGAAGCCAGCATTCTGCCGTTGAGGAAAAACAAAACAAAACAAAAAAAGATTTCCTCATTTTAAGGTACTTAGACAAGAAGCTTCCATGGGTCTGAGAAATTTATTTTTTAAAATAAGGACTGTACCCTCACATATTAAGATAGGCTAAAGTAATAGTTATCGAAATATACCATTTTTGAATTCATGATTGTCATTATTAGGTTATAAATCCAAATGTTCAGCACTGTAGAGGAGCCTAAGTCCTGAAGCCTGGAATTTTGTATTTCAGTCAAGCAGGTATATCACATTTTAAAAATTTGGCAGGTATTTTCAGAGATTAAAAATGTGAATAACTTTCCTTGTTCTTTTTCTTTCTTTTGATTTGCCCAATATAGCAACTACATTCATAATGTATTTTTTCAAGTAAATAAGAAGATATTTAACATTATTTTAGGAAATCAATTTCTTTAGAATTTATTGGTACAGATAATATTGGTTTGCATGAAATCTCATAGCATTATTTGCTTGGAAAATAAACCTGTTAATCTAATAAAAAGTTCCTAGTTTCATATTGATAGATGATCATTACTCTAATTAGATCCAACTAAATGTAGTTGGAGAATAAGCTTAACTGTAATGTTCTTTTTATTTATTAAAAAACACAAAATCTAATTACTTCTGTAAAATTTATGTCTTATATAAAAGACTTGGCATATGGATTGAGCCTTTTTCCTTTTTGGACTTCAATTTATAATCACATGTTTTCATGAGTCCACTGGAACATGTTTACTCTTACTAGTTTCCTCGCTGGAAATACTTTATAATTAGCTAGAGCATCATCCACAATAGATTTGGTGCAACATTCTTTCCACAGGGAATTTCAGTCATTTTCAAATACCCATCTCTCAAAATGTTGAAGGCTTATTTAGGAAAAGATGCAGTTAGAGTGAACAGAAACTTTGGCTAGGGAGCAAGTCATGTATGTTCAAAGCGTGTGAGTGTGCGTGTGTGTGTGCGTGTGTGTGTGTGCAGGCTGCGCGCAAGAGGAGGAGGGAGGGACGAAGACAGGGAGGTGGATGGGAGAGAAAAGAAACAAATTTCTTACTCTTCCACTCTCTGACACATGATTTGTTTCTAGAAACATCTCGAGGGATTAAATGCACTAAAATAGTACTGGATTTGAGGGGTACCTGAGTGGCTCAGTTGGTTAAGCATCTGCTTTTGGCTCAGGTCATAATCTCGGGGTCCTGGGATTGAGCCCTGCATTGGGCTCCCTGCTTGGCAGGGAGTCTGCTTCTCCCTTTCCCTCTGTCCCTCCCCACTGCTCATGCTCTTGCTCTTTCTCAAATAAATAAATAAAATCTTTTTAAAAATAAAATAGTACTAGATTTTGGAAAATATATTTGGTTTTAGAAAGATACTGGTTTACAGTCATGAAAAAATGGTGTCAAAAGTTTTCACTTTCTGGGTAGCCTGGGTGGCTCAGTCGTTAAGCGTCTGCCTTCGTTTCAGGGTGTGATCCCAGGGTCCTGGGATCAAGCCCCGCATTGGGCTCCCTGCTCCACTGGAAGCCTGCTTCTTCCTCTCCCACTCCCCCTGCTTGTGTTCC
>NW_023217527.1:0-635 GCF_002007445.2 Ailuropoda melanoleuca
TTTTTTTTAGATAAAATTTTAATTTAACTGGGCATTCTCTCTTTGTATTTGCTAAATCCAGCAATCCACCTCTCAATACTGAACAATCCAGCTATTCACTTTAGCCTCTTTCTGCTGAGGCCATTTACCCCTCAGTTGTTCCTATTTTCAGGATCTATGAGAATATGTGTACTGCCTCTCTCTCATGCACGAGGCTAACATCCATTTCACCAGAAACTCTCACATTCTTTGCCAGCTGATAAAAGGTATGTTATCAAGTTACTGCCAGAATGCCGGGCAAGCCCAAGACTGTAGTATCTATCCTTGCTCTGCCTCACAGGAGCAAGGTGCCTGCTCTCTACCTCTTCACTTTCTAGACAGGGGGCAGGCACAGTCCACAGTGTCCCCCTACCCGAAAAAGCAAAAATCAAGTCCCACAAGGAGTCCCACTGAAGCCTTTTGTTGGGCTCAGAATGAGAAACAGTCTCTTCCTACCCTCCTCTTGGTCTCACAACACTCTGGGAATTAAAATTCATTTTGAGGCTCCCATGGAGACTTCCAATTTCATAACTTAGTGTACTTTATAACTGGACATCTTGCTTTACCTTCTAAGTCGCTTCCCCTTCTCTTTTTACTCTATACAAATTTTTTTTAAA
>NW_023217528.1:0-635 GCF_002007445.2 Ailuropoda melanoleuca
CTGCCATAAGGATTATGGAACATACTGGCAGAGGGCCCCAAATAGGACCCGGCACACAGCTGGCACTATAGAAAGGGAGGCACCCTAGTGAAGTCAGTAAAAACATGAGGCCTGGGTCAAATTCCAATTCTGCCATTAGCTGGGTGACCTGAGGCCTCAGTTTCTTCATCTGCGAAATGGAGATGATACTCACACCACCTGTCAGGGCTGCTATGTGCAGATTTCATGGACAAACCATGCACAGTGCTCAGAATGAGGGCAGAGGCTCAGGACGGCCACCCTGTATAAAAGAAAGCTTCATGCACGACCCTCTCTACCCCCTTCTGCCGCTGCATAGTTTTGCTTAGAATTGATCACGGCCTGACTTTCACTATCTATTTACCATCCATCTCAAGGATGGTGCTGGGCAAACAGTAGGTGCTTAATATATGTTGGGTGATCACTGTGATTATATTAGCAATGCTAATGCCAGCAGCTAATGATCATCAAATTCGGTTCCAGGCAGCGTCTTTAAGTCCCTCTGACACCTGATCTCATTTGCTGTGTGTTCAAGGCTGTGGTGGGCAAACGTTTTCTGTAAAGGGTCAGAGAGCAAACACATCAGGTCTTACAGTAGGACTGCCAGATAATATACC
>NW_023217529.1:0-635 GCF_002007445.2 Ailuropoda melanoleuca
CCTCCCCCTTTTTCCCCAGCCTTGAGAGAAGGAGAATAAATGATCAGCCCCAGGAGGGTGTGCAGCCCGGTGAGCGCAGCCCGTAGACCCGAGCGCGGGGCCGTCGCCGGGCACCCCTCCCTCTCCCCGCGCCGCCTCTAGCGCGAGTGACAACGCGCCCTCCAGGCTCGGGAGCAGCAGCGTGCCGAACAATCCCGGGCAGGGCTCGCCTCGCTGGTGACATCACTGCCGAAGATACTCCCCGCTCTCAGTGCCTGCCTTCGCGAGGCGTCCGTCCGTTTGTCCGTTTCCTTCTGTCCGCTGCTGGAGACGGCTCTTCGCCGGCCGGGGACAGAGCCGGGCACCGAGGAGCGACAGGACCCGCAGGAGGAGGGAGAGCAAAGGCAGCGAGGGAAGGAGGACCCCGGCAGGCGACAGCATGAAATTCAGCCCCGCGCACTACTTGCTGCCTCTCCTGCCGGCGCTGGTCCTCAGCACCAGGTGAGTCCGGGAGCGTGAGTGACCGGAGTCAAGGGGCGCTGCCGGTGGGTTGGTCCTACTGCAGGTCACTTGTGGGGGCCAAGGACAGACACTTAAGCTGTTTGCATCTCCCCGCCTAAGTTAAAGGGTACCTCTGTGTTTTGGGCTCTGAAATC
>NW_023217531.1:0-635 GCF_002007445.2 Ailuropoda melanoleuca
CTCCCCCTGCTTGTGTTCCCTCTCTCGCTGGCTGTCTCTATCCCTGTCAAATAAATAAATAAAATCTTTTTTAAAAAAATGAATCATACCCAGAAGAGCCCATTTTGTTTCAGTGCAGAATTGAGGATACAGAAGGAATGGGACTTCAGCTTATGAGATAACTCACCAGACGATTATGACCTAGCCTGTCTGGTTCTGCTTCTGAATGCATAACTCTCCGTAAGGAATCTGATTTCCCTAAATGGGCTACTACTAGTTCCTTGGGAACTAGTGTAAGTAAAAATAGTAAATCATTCTGTAGGAATGTCTATCTCCTTCACAGGAAACTCCATGGCTCCCCACAGCCACACCCTCCACACCCCAAGACTTGGATCTCAACACAGTAACAATGGTCCACAGTGTAGTTGTCAAACTCTAATTATTCTATCTAAAATGACACCAGACCTGGGCCAGGTTGAGGACTTCCCTTACCACCTTCCTCTCACGGTCTTTCCTCCTACATCAGATGAAAACAGAAAACATTCCAACCCCTGCTTCAATAGTTTGGCCTCCTGTGAGAGACTGCTTCAACAGAAATACACAGTTCTTTTTCACCAAAAAAAAAAAAAAAAAAAAAAAAAAAAAAAAAAAAAAAA
>NW_023217534.1:0-175 GCF_002007445.2 Ailuropoda melanoleuca
ACCCAGCCATAGCACTACTGGGTGTTTACCCCAAAGATACAGACGTAGTAAAGAGAAGGGCCATATGCACCTCAATTTTCATAACTGCATTGTCCACAATAGCCAAATCATGGAAGGAGCCGAGATGCCCTTCAACAGATGACTGGATTAAGAAGCTGTGGTCCATATATACAAT
>NW_023217534.1:611-1041 GCF_002007445.2 Ailuropoda melanoleuca
GGGAGATAATCCTAAGTGAAATAAGTCAAGCAGAGAAAGACAATTATCATAGGATTTCTCTCATCTATGGAACATAAGACCTAGGAAGATCGGTAGGGGAAGAAAGGGATAAAGAAAAGGGGGTAATCAAAAGGGGGAATGAAACATGAGAGACTATGGACTATGAGAAACAAACTGAAGACTTCAGAGGGGACGGGGTTGTGGAAGGGGACAGACTATTGATGGGTAGTAAGGAGGGCACGTATTGCATGGTGCACTGGGTGTTATACGCAACTAATGAAGCATCAAACTTTACAGCACAATCAGGGGATGTACTGTATGGTGATTAACATAATATAATAAAATAAAATTAATAAAAAAAAAATACCGAGGACATTTTCAAAGAACTGGAACAAATAGTCCTTAAATTTGTATGGAACCAGAAAAGGCC
>NW_023217535.1:0-635 GCF_002007445.2 Ailuropoda melanoleuca
TCTGTTGGGAAATTATGTACATAATTTGATATCACTGAGCTGTAACTAAGAAAAAGGTGCTACCAAATTCCATCTACATTTTTAAAGCATGAAGACTGGATTTTAGGAAGAGATATTTAGGAAGGAATTTTAGAGATAGAGATAATAAAGGCAGAGATACAGAAAGAGATAGACATGTAGTATGTATATAGTTTTATCAACACAGATATATAGATATCAAAATAGATAATATATTACTGTATCATTAAGGTATGGCAGGAAACAGATTGTATACTCAAAAGCATTTAACTGGAAAATAGATTTTAAAGGAGTCTATTTACAGATTTGTTTACAGAATTAAGGGATCTAACAAGGGACTAGTGACAACAGAAAGCCATTATGGCTCCTGGGCCAGAAGAGACAAGAAGAGGAAAAGGTGCTGTCTTGATGAAATCTGGAGCCTTGGAAGAGGGGGTTCCCTTTATTAGCATATAAAACACCTAGAGATTCTATTCAAATGCAGATTCTGATTCAGGAAACTTGGGTTGAACCAGAGATTCTGTGTTTTCTAACAAGTCCCAGGTGATGCTGATGGTCTACTGGAAATAACAAGGGCCTACCTACTCAATCACCACAGAACCTCAAGGAGGCAGGGA
>NW_023217536.1:0-635 GCF_002007445.2 Ailuropoda melanoleuca
TAAATAGCACAAAATAAGATGGTACATCTTACAAATGCATTTGTAATTACATTAAATATGTATGGATTAAATTAAAAAACAGATTGTCAGACTGATAAAAACCAACCAACCAACCAAAGACGGCCCTTTTACTTTATTCATTCTCACAGTATGAGAAATGACAAGAAGTGGCCATGAAATGATATACCCCCATCTCCTTACCTCTCCTTGTACTCTGGAAGCTGCCACCTTCTTGGGAAGGGCACTGGGCTTCCCACTGTAAGTGCAGTGGTTGTACTGGGAACTAGCAGGTTAATTGTATCTGGGTTATAAAGGACTGGCTCCCTACCAGCTTGTGAGACCTTTTATGGCAGAGGTGGAGTTTTATTCACATCTCTAGTGACTTATGTACTGTTTGACTTGTGGTAGTATTTGATATACGTAAGTATAAATACCTTACCTAGTATTTCTCATGTGTATACATTTGATGTCCATGTGAGATTGTAAAATCTGCGGGCAGGGAACTTGTTATAGTTTCACTTTTCTATAATACCTGCTAAAGTATATATAAGTATGTAATAAATATTTCTTTCTTTTTTTTTTTAAAGATTTTATTTATTTATTTGACAGAGAGAGACAGCCAGCGAGAGAGGGAA
>NW_023217537.1:0-8977 GCF_002007445.2 Ailuropoda melanoleuca
CTAGTATTTCCTTTTTATCAATATGTTAGATGCAAAGACCAGTTTTTCAGACACAGAGCACTATTTTTCTGGGGACTAAAGTCAAATTCCTAATGGGTATGCTGTGGCATGGTTTGGAGGGGCATTCGAATACCCTCTCCCAAAATCTCTACCAACTCTCCATAGGAAGCCAAATAAAGAACAGACAACCTAAATAGAGTATTCTTGCTATGTACATGCAACTTCAAGAACAAAACTCTTTGGCACTCCCCCACATATGTAGATATGTACTGACCTCCTCCCCCAATATACATACAGCTACAAAAACATAGGCTAGACTTCTATTCCTCAAACCCACCAATGTAAAATTCTGGAACCACTAATGCAAATACCTGAGCTTCAAGTATAAACAGGAGAGACAACTAAAACAGAACTGATTCAAGTGGCATACACAGGAAAAATTCTTTTGATATGATCTAGAATTCGAATCACATACATTTTGAGAATAAATTTTTAAGTTCTCATTTTGCCCTATCAACAAAAACACATGGTAAATAAGGGAGAAGCGAGAAAAGAGGCATCGATGAGACCAGAAACACATTTTCTGTGGGTCCCTGAAATCACAAATGCAAATGGTACAACATCCAGAAGTAAAGCAAAGAGGATGAGGGATCTTACTTGAAGTGAAAATGGGTATATCATTAAGTTGTTAACTACTCTAGGCACATAGTTCCAAGGAAGATCTATTTGGCATAAGTTTGTTTTTATAGCATTATTGTAATTAACAATGTTGAAGATGAAACACTGGATCACAAGGTTGTACTGGATGACTATCCTGGCCTCCTTCAAATAACTTTTTAAAACATAGGCAGACTCTGTGAAAAAGATGCATAAGTAAAAAGCAGATAAATAAGTCATGCCATTAAAAAGGGTATCACAAGACAGTTAAAAACCAATCCAGAATCAAGTGAAATTTCAAAGTATAGGATAATGGCACTCAATAAGAGAACTCTTCAACTAAATTGACCCAGATAGTTGATTGTCATGCGATTTGAAGAGCGAGCTGAAAATCAGTTTCTTTATTACATAAACCTCTGTAGACCACTCTTCAGAATTATTATCTGCACTGGTTCTGGTACTGAGGGAGCGTCTGTCCTTTATAAATGCTTTGCAACCCCTGTCCTCACCAACAAGAAGGCACAAAGAGCCTGAAGGCTCACTGACCGTTCTCAATCCTTCATTCACATATCAATTTTGTGTTGCGTTCTTAATAAGCAAAAACACTGAATCAGATGCTGGGAGTGTGTGCAGACAAACTCTTTGCCTTCAAATTTTTGCAACTCAGATAGTGGGTGGGAAGGTGGGGGTTCATAATCACTAGCAACCACTGAAAGACTGTAAACATTCACCAGAAAGGATTGGGGGCATGGTAGTGCAAAGCGTCGGGTTATTGCCACAATGATTAGTTATCATGTTATGTGACTGTGAGCCTCTTAAGTCTTGAGTTGGATTGCATGATGTGGTAGAACCTTGCATTGGCACTCTCAATCTTCATTTCATCTCACTTCTATTTGGATCCTCCACGAAATGTAAAAGGACATTTCCCAGACTCCCTTGCAGCTAGGATTTTTAGTGTGAACTGTGTTTTGCTAGCTAGAAACACCTTCCAGAAATTAAGACTTCACTGGCATAGTGAGGTAGTGGTCATCTTCCTGTGGGTGTGGCTGGCTGCTAAAAGCAACCTCCAAACATGGCATTTACAATGGTAGACTTCATTCTATGTAGTAGGTCCACTCCATGGGTACAAGGCAGCTGTCACAGGTTTTTGGTGTCTGGATTATAGATACAGTGCTAAACATTCACCAAGCAGTCTGGTAGAGCCCTCTTGACTTCTGCTTTTCTAGCTTGTCTCTTGTATATTAGAGTTCTTCAGAGAAACAGAAAATGTTTGTGTTTTCTCCTATTAACTCTCTACGTTCATTCAACTACTCCTACCTTCTCCCTCCAACCCTTTCTCCCTCTCTTCCTTTATTTGTTCTCAAATCATTTACATGAGATTATAAAGATGGATAAATCCCATGATCTGCTATTAATGGTGTAAGTCCTGGTCTTAGTCTGAAGACCTGAGAAGCGGGAACACCAATGTCTGAAGGCAGGAGAAGGTGGATATCTCAACTCAGCCAGAGAACAAATATGCCCTTCCTCCACCTTTCCATTCTATTCAGACCCTCAGTGGATTAGATGATGCTACATTGGTGGGGGCGGATCTTTAATCTACTGATTCAAATGCCAATCCCTTCCAGAAACACCTTCACAGGCATGCCCAGAAATGTTTGACCAACTATCTGGGCATCCTTTAGCCCAGTCAAGGTGATACATAAAACTAACCATCAGACCACGATTTTGTAAAAACTTGTAATTTGGGTATTAATTCCCTTTGTGCTTGAAGTATCTAGAGTTTTTTGTTTGTTTGTTTCTTCACTTAACCTTGACTTATAAACTTAGTGAGACCATTGCCATATCCAAATTTTGAGCTTGATGTCTGTCCCTAACACCAGGGACAAGAGCGGACATGTTAAGCCTGACAGAGTAGGAAAGCACTCTCATAGGCCTTAACAGAAGATGGGAAATCTCTCATCCAACTATTCTAGAAAGGTAGGTGAAATACTCGCTATATGACTTTGTTGCTTTGGGATTAGGACTCTCACGTGCTATGTAAAATATTTAGAAGAAAGGGTGTTTAAGGCCCTGTCAGCTCTGATTCTATGACTGGGACTATGGTCATCCTGGCATACAAAACAGCCAAAAAGTGCTCAAAACTGCAGTATAATTGAGTTGATGTCATAGCTCCAAACACGGTATGGTTTTCCCAAGATCACACAGTTACTAAATAACAAAGTAGAGGAATTTTAAAATATATTCACAAATTCTTTGACACATCTCCTTTTAAAAGTTAGAGTCTAATTCCCTTCTCCATGAATATGGGCTAGACTTAGTGACTCACTTCCAACAAACAGAATGTGGTGTGTGATTCCAAATGGTGTGTGATTCCAAATTTAGAAAATAAAAGATATTACTGCTTCTGCTTTGCCTTCTCTCGGACTGCCTGTTTTGAAAGAAGTCAGCTGCCATGTTGTGAGGAACCTCCAGCAGCTTCTAGTGAGGTCCAACAGGAAAAAAAACTTTTTTTTTTCCCTGTGAAAACAGGAATACCAGTGTAGGGGAGGAAAAAAAAATATTTTCCTGCTATCCTTCTACTTTCTCAGCTGAGGCTTCATAACAAAAGACAGATTAACAAGAGAAAATAGAAGTTTATTACCATGTATATCTCATATATCCATGGGAGAAACTCAGGGATGAGTAACTCAAAGGGGTGGTTAGAACTTGGGTTAAATCCAAATTGTGCTAAAACAAAGGAAAAAGGGGCTTGGGTTTCTGAGCAAGCTGTGGGAAGGTGACCAGGAAAAGTATGATAAACCAGGTTAAGGTCTGTTATTCAGATTTAAATCAATGCCTTATCCATTTTTAAGGGTTGTTGTGATTAGGAGTCACCCTTCTCTTCCTGGTACAGAAAGGGAGAGATCCTTACAAATGGAGATTTCCTTTACAAATGTCAATTTCTCTCACAAAAGGGGAACTTATTCTCTGTCTTCAGAGCTTCTCCTGTGTTTTCTAGGTCTCAAAATAATCTTTATGCCAAAAGACATATTTTGGGGTGGCATATTCTGGTCTTTCACACTAGTCACGATTTGCTAGCCCCAGTCAATACTTCAGATTTCTGCAGACCTGGCCAACATCCTGACTGCAACTTCAGAAAAGAGTCCTGTTATGAGTTGAATTTTCTCCCCCCTAAAAGACAAGTTGAAGTCCCAACACCCAGTACCTGTAAATGTGATTTCATTTGCAAATAGGGTCTTTGTAGATCTAATCAAGTTTCAGTGATGTCATTAAGGTGGGCCCTAATCCAACATAACGTCTGTCCTTATAGAAAGGGGAAATCTGAACATAGAGTCAGATGCAGACAGAGGGAAGATGATTTAGACACCTACCAGAAATCAGCCATGTGACAATGGAGGCAAGGACCAGAGTGATGCATCTACAAACCAAGGAATGCTGAAGATTACAGGCACACACCAGAAGATCAAAGAAGCAAGAAGGGGTTTTCAACTATGAGTTTTAGAGGGAGCAGGGCCTTGCCAACAACTTGATCCTAGATTTCTAGCCTCCAGAACTGTGAGACGGTGTCTATTGTTTAAAGCTTCTCAGTTTGTTGTATTTTGTTAAAACAACCCTAGAAAAATGAATACAAACCAAAACCATTCAGAGAAGCCCCTCCTTAATTTCTGGCCTACAGAGACTGTGTAAAATAATAAAGGTTTTTTTGTTTTGACCCACTGAGTTTTGGTACAATGTTATGCATCAATAGTTAACCAAAACTCAGAGTTAGAGCAGAATTCAAGTCTTTTGACTCCAACTTAGTAAACTTTCTACTCTACCAAGCTGCAGTTCACTATCTCTGAGGATAAGAGAAAGACCATGAGTATTTAGCTGAAATTGCTAATAACATTTTTAGAGACAATGATAAAACTTTCCACTATGAGGCAGTAAAATCATCTTCAGGGAAGACAGATACCATCTGAATGGAACTAATCTCTCCTGGGTTTACATTGCTGTGAGTTCTCCTACATCCCTACCGAAGAGTCATCACGTGGACCGTGCTCACTGATAAAGGGCACTCAGACATTACGTTACAAAGAAGATTGTCTGTAACTGTTCAACTATTCTCCAGATAGCAATTTAGATGGATAGATGGATGGGTGGATGGATGGATGGATGGATGGACGGATGGAAGGAAGGAAGGAAGAGGAAAGGGAAGGATGGAAGGAGCAAGGGAGGTAGAATGAGGAGAAAATACACAAAAAGAAATATATTTCCATGTGCCACAAAGGTGAAATTATGCTTCATTATTTTCTATGCTTTAAACAAACTATTGCAATGTTTTCTGACAGTTGTTTCTCTCTGGCTTATAAATAGATCTTTGTTTTCTCCCTCTCTCCACCCCCTCTTTTTTTTTTCAATTTAATACACCCTTTTTTCTGCTTTCTGATGGAGAGAAAAGAAGTATGTATTTACATTTTAATAATTTAGTCTCAAAAATGTAATTTTAGAGGTTTTCTGTTTAATGTTATCAATTTATTAATTGCAACTTGATCTAGATGAGATCACCTCAGAATATCAGAGCTTGAAGAGGAAAAAGAAAAACAGGTGTGATATATTTTGGCCTAAAGCCTCTCCTCTCAGAAATAACTGAGTTTCATTTAGCCCTGCAAAGGTCCAATGTGAGGGTAGCTAGGACCAGCAGAGCATATCCATCACTTGGGCAATTACAGGAGTATTATCTTACATAAAGCTCTTTGGGATCTCAAATTCAGCACCACCAAACCTCACCCTTCGGTTACTCAGATGACAGTAGTGGGGGATACACTCCAAGACCGCCAGTGGTTGCCTAAAACTGCTGATAGTATCAAACCCTATATATACTGTTTTTTCCTATATATACATACCTATAACAAAGTTTAATTTACGAATTCTGCACAGTAAGAGAATAGTAACAATAATAAAACAGAACAATTACAACGTATAACAATACACTGTAAGAAAAGTTATGGGAACATGGTCTCTTTCACTCAATATCTTGTTGTCCTGTACTCATTCTTCTTTTTCTCGTGATGATGTGAGATAAGAAAATCCCTCTGTGGTGCAATGAAGTGAAGTGAATGATACAGGCATTACTGACTTTCTGACAATTCATCAGAAGGAGGGTCATCTGCTTCCAGACCACAGTTGATCACAGGTAACAAGTGAAATCGTGCATAAGGCGGGACTACTGTATTTTCCTTCTGGTTGGTACAGCAAAAGCCAACTACTACTTTTGAAACGGGAAAATTCCTCCTTTTTCAAATAATAGTAACTGTGGAAATTCTTAGCACTCTCTTTATACAGCCAACATCAACTTCATGGGCACTGAGTGGTTAGAAAAGTTATTTTTATTTTTTCCTTTAGGTGGTGCATACCTTCCAAAGAAGTTACACATAAACAGAGCATGCCAAGCTTATGTATTTGTACAATCAACATACCCACAAAGACACCAATTTCAGGAATCCATTCTATTCCAACACAGTTGAAGTTTTAATATTTTTCTTGCAGGTTCGTTTGTTTTTTAATCAAAGCACAGCAAACAGCGAATGAAAATGATAGTTTTCTGTGGACCCACCATATTTTCTACAGAGCAACTATTGGCTGTGATTAAGTGAAGACAAAACTACATGCTGTGGCAGTTGAAATACTTCTGGAATTTATTAACTTCAGTATACATGCTAAGGCCAAATGAGCTTCTTTAATTTCCATAATGAAATTGTTTTTGTAAAGTTAAAAATACTGTAATGAGGCCAAAACGGTGTGCTTTCAGGGGGCTCCCATGGTGAAACAAATGAGATTTTAGCTTCTCTAATTGGGCATACTGCAAGCTGGCTTGATGCTGTCCTCAACACAGGATGTTTGTTATCCTAACAAAAAAGCGGTCTACAGCTGTCAGCATAATGCTATATGGCTTTTCAGAGGCCTAGCTATGGGAGGAAGACTGTGCTCTCAGGCTGGGACCACCCAAAGGGAAAGATCAAGTAGAGAACTGTGCTTCTTTTCCCTGATTAAGAAGTTATTCGTAAGGTAATTTGTTTACAGCTATCAAAGGGAAGCTTTGGAAGCAACTGGGGAGAATTCCCAGAATCCTCTGAAAGAATTTTATTTGATTAAGCAATGAATATGGATATTTTCTCTCTCTCTCTCTTTTTTTTTTTTTTGTCCTCTTATGAATTAAATCTCATTACCTGTCAACACAGGCCTTTGGAGTCTAACTGTTCCTGTAGAAAACAAAAGTTAGGCCCATTTTGTTGAGGCGGCTACTGCCAAACTCTGTTGGTGAGCTGCCACACTGGGTACCATGGAAACAGCCTATAAACCTCTTTGAGCTTTGGAATGGTTTTGATGTAATATTGTCTTCATTTATTTTTAACCATTACTTTCAACTACAAAGGAAAGTAAAACAGAGGGCTAGTCAAATTAATTTTTAGCCAAGAGAAGTAAGTCAGTAACTGAATTTTTCTAGTTTGTAATGGGTATTTTATTTTGGATATAAATATTTAAAAGGATACAGAAAGATGAATAATTTTGCTGTGAAGTTCTACACTATTCAGTTACATTTACTAGATGCTAGACGAGTGAACGACTGGTATACTATCAAAATACATGAAAAATTAATGACATATTCACCAAATGAATTCAAATCTCCTAAATCCAATTATTCAAGGGGATAAATATTTAAAGGATAATGTAAGCTGCTATACTAGGCTATAATTATACATTACGGTGGTAAAATGTGCATTTCCAACAGCATGGTTCCAAAATGTTCTTTTTGTATTATTCTAGAGGAGAACATTACAAATCATCACACAGAAGTTAGATGAAATAGATTTTATTAGAGTAAAACTTCCTCCCTTGCCCCTAACACTAATAGCTTCTACTTTATATTAATTTGATTGTTGGTTCCAATCTGTTCAAAACGTAAAACAAGTACACTGTAATAAAACAAAAAGATATTACTATTCCACCTTTTTATGGTGTTACTTTTGGTTTCTTTTTTTTTTTCCAATAAGCTTTCATATGCCAGTCATTTCAAGGACTCTAGCCAATCCTACATTTTCAAGATAAGTTTAAAGATGAAACAGACTATTTGTAGGGAAATCTATCATTATGAATTTTGTAAATACAGAATTGAAATAAAAGTGAATTGATAAGTTACATGCATGCATATATTTTGTAAATAAAAGAAACAAAATACAATTATAGCTCCAGAATGATGGTAACACCAAAAACCATATATAGACTAAGTATATATGATTACATTTAATGGTAAGGAATCCAAATTCTGAAATTCTAAGACAACAGCAAAGGTTAGTTACTAACAGCATAGATTTTGGAGACCATGAGATATGGGCTTGAATCTCATGTCACTCTTATTGTGTAACTTTGGGCACTTTAACCCTTTAAACCTTGGTTTCCTGATATTGGGGATCATACCATTCTCTACCACCCTGAGCTGCTGATTCAAATGTGATCATACATACTGAGGCACTGCATGCATATTACAAGGTGTCACTTAATTTATGTGATAAGGATGAAGTAATGAAAACAGGGACACTGATAACAATGTTGACACTGAGGATTCATGCCCCGCAAAATACTACGTTTGAATATACCTGAAATGATCTTCTTGATGCCTGGATACCTGAGCTTAAGATGTCCAGAAGTGGACATGCATACACATGCAAATGTATTTTGTCATTCTATCGCGTATGAAGGGTAGGTGAATAAGCCACCCCACAACATGCCACTTTGGCATCTCAATTATTTTGAACTGAAGGGAACTGAGTAAAAGTAGATATAGGACTAGCTTTCTGCCCTCCTCCAATCTACCTGAAAACAGAATATAAATTCCTTTTGTGAGGGTGTTTTCCTACCACCCTTTCCCCCATATTCCACATCAGGAAGGGGATAACCTTAACACAGAGACGAGATGGCACCAAGAAAGGGTCTACAGACACAAATTTTACTTCCTAACCAGGCCTTATTTACTGTTAGATTCCCTATATATATGTACCTTCCCACAATTTGCTGCCTGTGGAAGTTCAAAGTCCTTTTCCATTTTCTGGTCACTTCTCTACAATTTTATTGTTGTTCTACTAAGATGCTATATAACCCAAGTTTTAACTACTCTTACGAGTTATTCATCACTGAGTAGTCTCACATGTATATGTGATGCCTGTGTTAATAAACTCCTGTTTTTCTCCCGTTGATCTGTCTTTTCTCAGTTCAATTTGCAAGGCCCTAGCCAAAGAGCCTAAAATGAGTAGAGGCAAAAAGATTTTTTTTCCTCCCTTAC
>NW_023217538.1:0-635 GCF_002007445.2 Ailuropoda melanoleuca
AAAGTTTAAGATTTGGGTTTTTCATCTAATTTGTAAGTGAATATATGTAAAAAGTCGTCTTCTGCAGCATGGTGATAATAATAGCAGTAATAATTACTATTCATATTCACTATTGGTACTATTACTACGTGAATTTGGGAGAACACCAGAATACGTGGAACAAATGGCCACTATCATCATAAGCATCCTTACATTGTTTTTGTTTCTTTTTTCCCTAAAGTTCCCTTAAACTCTCCCTAAATTCCCTTTACCTTGACATCTCATTTAGTCTTTTGAGAGATTTTTCTTTTTAAAAGTGAATACCAAAGGGATTCATTTTGGATTCTGGAGAAGTTTTTTGTTGTTGTTATTGTTATTGTTGTTGTTCTAATCGGGAAGATTGACTAAGAATTACTAAGAGAAAGGGACACAAAACCAAAGCACCTACCAAACCAATGAAGCAACACTAGAAATCAGACCCTAACTGACCAAGAAATGGTTTTGCACTTAACAAATCAATCTTGGACCAGCAGACTTAGGACTCCAGAAAATATGATTGAGACATGAGCTCATATCCTCTTTTATAAAAGCTACACTTATTCAAGAAAGATAACCTAGGGGCGCCTGGGAGGCACAGCGGTTAAGCGTCTGCCTTC
>NW_023217539.1:0-635 GCF_002007445.2 Ailuropoda melanoleuca
TAAGGACATGGCAGGAATCTCCTGAGAAGTTCAGAAGCAAAGGAATTCAGAATTTCCCTTCTCTCCCTGTCTCCACCAACCCCTCCTGGCTCCTTCCCTCCCCTGCTGAGCACGACCCCCTCAGCAGGCTTCTGGGCAGCCTCCTGAGGGCACAGAACCAACCAGGAGGCCAGAGGAGGCCTTGTGAACCAGATCGATCACAGCGAGTCTAGACTCGGCCAGAAACAAGGCAAAGAAGCGATCAAGGTTCTCTGCTGACCCTTTTCAGTGTGAGGGGGAGAAATAACAAAGAAATATGTCCACAGGATCCTAAGAGCTGTGAGGCCTCGGAAAAACTGAAGCAGCGGGAGGACATAGGAGGAAAGCTCCCAGAAGAGCAGCGCTCTGGAGGGGAGGAAGAGGACAAGGGAGAAGTAAGGGGTTTATGGTTTTTGATCGTTTATGGGAAACTGGTTGGTGACTCATTTTAAGCGTGCAGGTGTGAGGTGGCGATGTGTAAGTCAGGAGGGGATGGAGGGATGCCTAAGATGGTCTTGGAATGAGATACTCTGGACTCAGACCTCGTAGAAAGAAGAGGTGATCACGTGTTAGGTCCCCAGTGACGGTCCCCGGCCGCCGGCCCAGCACCCCAGCAA
>NW_023217540.1:0-635 GCF_002007445.2 Ailuropoda melanoleuca
TAAAATATACTGCTGCTTGTGACCCATTCTCAGAGATTCTCACTGAATTGGTCTGGGGTGTTGGCTGGGCATCTGGAGTTTTTTAAGCTCCTCAAGAGATTTTAATGTGCCCACCCCTCCCACACCAGATTCGAGAACCTTGGCCATAGATGTTTAGAATTCTTCACTAAGCGCACTGGGAGAGAGCATGAGTAACCAGTCAGCCTTCCAAAGCAGAAAGTTCATCTGGTGGCTGCCACCAAATAAAATGGCATCGTGCCCAAGGGAAGACTCACCCATTTCTATTATTAAGAAAAATTTTCCTAAACTAGGAAATGAGGCAAAGGATGGAGACCTAAGGGACCCATTCACAGATTATGTAACTCTCTTTGTTTAACTTACTATTAACTTTTGATCAGGCTCCGTACTCAGTGAAGTTACATGTTCCTCAACTTGAGATTTTTTGTGTGCTAAGAATTTAAACGATTCTGTCTGGTAGAAAAGATAAAAATTAGTTTTATTGTCCTAGAAGATGTCATCTAGCTTTGTATCTAATTTAGCAATCTCATTCCAGCATTATTATATATGAATTATCCTTGAATCCAGTTTATCATCGATTGGTTCCCTCATTAATTCGTTAAGTAAATCTTTTTTTT
>NW_023217541.1:0-635 GCF_002007445.2 Ailuropoda melanoleuca
GAAGGTTCCTGGGTCAGGGGAGCAAGCTTCACGAGAGCTTTGGCCAGACTCCCATTCTCGCCCAGCCTCTGTTCTCGCCGCAGACCAAGGCCATGGGTCCCCCTCAATGGCTGCCCAATTCAGTTTCAAGACCTGCTTTATTCCTTCTGCATTTTTAGCAACCATTATCCCCAATAGGACTTGCTTTAGGCTTAGAGAGAAACACTGCCTACTTTCTAAGATCAAGAAATTTGGCCGTAGTTAAAAAGTATTACCTAAATTTCCACATCTGTTGTCTCTTTGTCCAGCCAAGCTCCCCCAGATCTGGGGAGACCATGGAGCCCTTTTGGGAGACAGGCCATGTAGACCTGGAGGTGGAGGCCTCCCGTGAGAAGCCCATCTTTGTTGGGAGTGGGTGTGTTTGCACCTTGAGAGGGTCAGAAAAGCAGGACACAGATGTGGTTGGGGCATCAGTGAATGCTTTTGCCTGCCCCTGGAAATTATGCAGTCAACAGCAGACTCGAGCGACAGCTTCCGTGGGTATCGTCCTGTAGAACTGCTGATTTTTATTTCACAGTTTACTACTTTTAAGAGTCATAGGCCAGATTTACAAAGAAGAAAACCAACAGACAAAAATTCAGTGCCAGGACGCAGTG
>NW_023217542.1:0-635 GCF_002007445.2 Ailuropoda melanoleuca
AGACTCCTAGTTTAAGTAGCTCTTGGAAAGTTTTCTCTCCTTGGTCATCAGTCAATCTTTGAGTAATAAACGGTGATCCCTGTAGTATATTAAATTTCTAGTGTGCAGAATTAGCAGCAGAATTAGCAGTATTTTTAACTATGATAATAGAAAAATGGAATTAGACTTTATGTAGACTAATTTGAGGAGTTTATAAAAATCTACATACTTATGTGTTCTATTTATCCTGTCTTCGAGGATGTCTGAAATTCCTACCATTTTATCCAGTCCTTTGGGTAATGCTGTATATTAGTGTGTTGGGGCTACCATGACAGTGTAGGGGTTCAAGGGCAGGCTGCCCCAAGGTAGGCCACTTAGGCATAAAGATTATTTTGAGATTATCAAAAGCAGTCAAACCCCAGAATTTCAGGAAAAACTCTGAACCTTTCCTTCAATTACCTAAATTTACATTGGAAAGGAGAGCCTGTACCACAAAGAGAGCTATTAAGGGATTCCCTTTTACCTAAGAAACTTACCTATATAACAGCACAACCTTTGTTTTCCAAACATCTTTTTTTTTAACTTTTATATTTTTATTTTGAATTTTTAACTACAGATTGTATGAAATGTACATTATGTCTTTTTAAATTTTTTTT
>NW_023217543.1:0-635 GCF_002007445.2 Ailuropoda melanoleuca
TTGGGGAACAGCAAAGAGGAGAAGAGGAGCACCCTTCTCGGCATGTGGGCGAGGCCTGCCCAGCTGGAGTTTGCAGGAAGGGAGCAAGGTGGGCAGGGAGGCTGAGCTGGAGGCTGGAAAATGGGGGCTCCCTAGGAAGAAAGGAGCCTCGAAAAGGCCTCTGTGGGGGGCGGGGGTGAGTCCCTCTTGTGCAGAACGTGGTCAGTGCCCCGAGGTCAGTGGGTCTTTGCTGCTGAGCTTGGTCCGGGGCACTGCTCTGGGGGACCCACCCCATGGCACAGCCTGTCGTCAGGCATCATGCAGGGCCTGCAGAGGGGAAGGTCAGGGCTGCTCCCTAGTCATCTTGGGGGGACTCCGAGAGCTGTGGCCCTGTGGACTCCCAGGCTGTGGCCCCGTCTCCAGACCATGGTGGCAGAGAAGACTCGTGTGGTCAGCAGTACACGTCTGAATTCCCTGATGGCTCAACAGGCTTTCAAGGAACAGCCTTCAAAATAGAAAAGTGGGGGCCCCGCCAGACCCAGAGAAGCACAGAAGGGAAGGAGGGAGGAAGAAACAGCTGCGGGGCACAGATTCCACAGGAACCTCGGTGGGACCCTGTGTAGCACCCTGGGCAAGCCACGGGAGGAAGCCAAGCA
>NW_023217544.1:0-635 GCF_002007445.2 Ailuropoda melanoleuca
GTGCTGCAGCCGTCGGGGCTGCGGGCGGTGGTCCGTGCGGCCGACTCGGCCGCGGGAGCTGAGGGGCAGTGAGCAGCGGACAGGGCGGCAGTCGGCTCTACTCTGCGCTCGGAGGCACAGGGCGAGAGAAGGCTGTTACCAGAGAGGGCCGCCTGTAGCTCATTACAGTGCGGAGTTTACAGAAGATGCCAGAGAAGTTAGGAGGAGGGAGAGCTTGGGTGTCTAGCCCGGTGGCTCCCCGTCCAGCCTGTGGCCTGGGGTCAAGCTTCCACCGGCTCAGGCCTAAAGAAAACCGCGTTTGAACGAGCTTCCTGTGTGTGCCGGGCACTGGCCTAAAGCTTTATGTATTCGTCCGTTACCCTCATAATCCTGGAGGTGGGTTTCATGCCGGTTTCATAAGAAAAAGACATTTTAAAGTCTGGCTTCTTGGTTCCTTTTCTAGATACAATTCTAGACATTGAAAAGTACATCTTGAAAAGGCCTAGAAAGAATGCGGTGTATCGTTATTCTGACATTACATGTAGAAAATCGCAGGCCAGGGGGAGGTGACTTACCCACAACCCCGTCCCTAGGAAGTCGGGGGCCAGGATCCCTGTCTGCAGCCGGGCTGGCAGCCCTGCGCTCCTGGCCACAGC
>NW_023217545.1:0-635 GCF_002007445.2 Ailuropoda melanoleuca
AAAGGTACAATGTATGGCAGTATTTTGTCCTACCTGCTATATAAATTGAATAAACCTTGGGTAAAAATGAACAAATCTTTAAGAATTAATGAAATGTAGAATTTTTTTGCTTGCTATCTGCATTTAATAGTGTTTCAATTATAGAAAGTGAACAGTGTCAAGTCAGGTGTCAAAAGAAATACTCAGATACAAAATATAAAACATATCACATCAAGTCAACACAAAACTGGAAGGATCTGCTTAATGTCATGTAGCACTTTTTCCTTTATGGGCACCTCTGAACTTAAATGATATGAGACAGATGGTGTTTACTGTATTCTTAAAAGTGTACATAAGGATATACAATCTTCTGAAATCTGCTATGTTTAGCATGAAGATGATTACTTTGGCAGGAATGGTAGTGGTAACCAACAAAAACAAAGAAGCTGAATTTGAGTTCTCTATCAAAGTAAGTGATATCAAATTATTTCTAATTTCTCAACTTATCTGGAATCTAGCATATTTCCTTAGAATTTTGTTTTTTGAAGCTTGTATCAGTACATAATAGAATATTAAGACCCACTATCAACCCCATTTTCCCCAAAGCATGTTTTGTTGACAATTTTAACTCATTCTCGAACAGATAAATGCTTAAA
>NW_023217546.1:0-169 GCF_002007445.2 Ailuropoda melanoleuca
TCACGAGAGATGATGATCGTTGATATTTCCCTGGACTGTGTGGGGCCTCAGAGTCCACTATGGGGCACTCTGGTCATGCTTCCGCGACCACTTTCCCTCATGTTTCCCTATTCACGAGGGGTGATGATAGTGCTAAGACGGTCCCTGTACGGTGTTGTTTCTGACGGAC
>NW_023217546.1:301-952 GCF_002007445.2 Ailuropoda melanoleuca
TCGTGTTTCACTCACGGTACCAAAGCACCTTGATTCCTGTTCCACCTTCCATAAGGCCGTCGTGACTTCAAGGGCTTTCCCCTCACACTTTGTTTCTTGGTTCTAAGGGCTGGATCCTCCACAAGTCCCTACACCCAATGTGGAATCGGGGTCCCCAGTGAAAAGGCCGCTGTTCGCTGGAGGTGTTTTCCGGGACGCTCTGCTTTATTACCAATGAGAAGGGCGCTGTATCCTCGAAAATCCTGAACCTTTTCATTCATGCTCCCTTACTCACGAGAGATGATGATCGTTGATATTTCCCTGGACTGTGTGGTGTCTCAGAGACCACTGTGGGGCACTCTCGTCAGGCTTCCGCGACCACTTTCCCTCATGTTTCCCTATTCACGAAGGGTGATGATAGTGCTAAGACGGTCCCTGTACGGTGTTGTTTCTGACGGACGTGTTTTGGGACTTTTCGTTCGATTGCCGCCAGCAGTTTTGACAGGATTTCCCCAGGGAGCAAACATTTCGTTGGAAGCGGGTTTTGGCCGAATTGTGTTTCTCAGTGCTGTATTCGTCGTGTTTCAAAGGTACCAAAGCTCCTTGATTCCTGTTCCACCTTCCATAAGGCCGTCGTATCTTCAAGGACTTTCCCCTCACACTTTGTTTCTT
>NW_023217547.1:0-635 GCF_002007445.2 Ailuropoda melanoleuca
TTTTTTCTCAATGGTTGGATATTTTTGGCCTGATTTATCCACATAATTGCCTCAGCTCCCCATTTCATTTTGCCCATGTCAACACAACGAAGTTGCCATACTTGATTTTGAAAGCTTCACTATTTCATGTCACGTTAGCAAGAGAGAGGCACATAGCAAATTCTGGATGGATTCTTATGACAAATGACTTCTATGGTTTGCACATGTCTCTTCAATGACAGCTGCTGGGAAGAAACATCACCTCCCAGCTGCACAACTTGATCCTTCTCTCCCTTGTGAATTAGGAGGAATTGAATGTTTGGCTTTTAAGAGGCACTTCGCACTCCTCTCATTGAATATCACAATTGTGCCCAGACGAATGGAAACAAAAAACCCCATCATTGGCAACTGATGGAAGAAAAAATAGTCCTCTCATTACAGAGATAATAAGCAGGATGTTCCCCTGCAGCCTTTCTTCTTAATTCTCCTTATTGTATTTTATTAAATGATGCAGTTTGAAATTAAGACTCTGGCAACCTTCGTGCACACGCTGCATAAACAAGCAAAACAGAAACACAGTTCAAAGAGCAAGTATAAGTCCCTCCCCAAAGCCATCTGCTTTCTTTTTGTTATGAAACTTCAATTCATCAGCAAAA